>NC_068361.1:56220881-56293381 GCF_020536995.1 Dreissena polymorpha
TCTTTTTGGTCTGGAAAAAAGAGCCACTGCTATTGAATAAAATACCGAGGTATTTGTAATTTCTAACAACTTCAATGGGATGATCTTTATAGTAGAATACATAATTAGATGGTCTACCTTTACTAAAAATTACAATTTTTGACTTGTCTATGTTAACAGTTAGTTTCCATGTGTCACAATATTGGGAATACACATTTAAACAATTTTTAAGATCGTTAGCTGACTCTGCTACAATAACAGTATCGTCAGCGTACTGCAAAACAAATAGTTTGAAAAAATTTAACATATCGTTGTCATTTGACTGAACATGAAAATTTATTCCGTCTACATCACTGCTATTATTGAAATATGAATGTAGGTCATTCAAAAAGAAGGAAAATAGTATGGGGGATAAATTCTCTCCTTGCCTTACCCCAACTGAACATGAAAAATAGTTAGATTTTTCGCCATTACACATGATACATGATTTTGCATTGCTGTACATATTTTTGACAATATTAAAGAACTTTCCATTTATACTGTACTTGCCTAACTTATACCACAATAATGACCTATTAATCGTATCGAATGCAGCCTTTAGATCGATAAATGCACAAAACAGTTTTTTCTTTTGAGTTCTAAGAATTTTAATCAGCGCATATAAGACAAACATATTGTCAGCTGTTGAAAAATGTTTACGGAAACCCCCCGCTTGATGCTTATCAATAAGGTCATATTTCAAAATAAATTTTTCTAAACGTATGTTTAAGACTGAAGTGAATAATTTACTCACACAGCTCAACAGAGTGATTGGTCTATAGTTAGAAGGATTGTTTTCAGAACCTTTATTTTTAAAAATTGGATTAATAAGCCCAATGGTCCAATTGCCACGTACTATACCAGATTTAAATACTAAGTTGAATAATTTTACATATACATCTTTCATAATTGGAAAGGATGCTTTAATGTGCTCATTCAAAATATTATCAATGCCGCATGCTTTGTTATTTTTTAGCAAATTAATACAGTGTTCGATTTCTTTGCATGTTATCTCGGCATTAAGTAAATCGTTATTATAAACGGTAGTTGGCTGTGATTCATCGCTAGTGAAATCAAAGACAGTGTCGTCGGCATTTACAGTTTTAAAATGGTTTTCCAGCAAGGCAATATTTGCTTTTACCGTATTGTGTTTTTTGCCTGAAATAGTTTTCCAGAATACTCAGGGGTTAGTGTTTTTCAGGGATTTAATTTTTTGAGCATTTTTCTTTTTAAATGTGTAATAACATTGTTTAATGGTTTTCTTGTATATTTTACTTGTGCTTTTAATATTAAGGCGATGCGCTTCTGATTTCTTAGTCTTGTATACATATTTGGCACGGTGAAAATTTGTCCGGGCTTCTTTACAATTTCGGTCGAACCATTTGGGCTCGTTGCTATACTTTGATTTATTTACATGTTTATGAGTGCCGAAGCTGTTTTTACAACTGTTTTGATAAACAGAATCAATTTTGGAGACTATATGGTCCATGTCATTAATTGAATAAGTATCCGCGTTTTCAAATTGTTTACAGATTGTGTTTTTAACAGCGAGACATATCCCGCCTGATTTATAGAAATATGTATGAGGAAAATGCAGCAGTCTATATGCAGCTTGTAGAAATAACGCGATTACTAATTTTCTTGAAGTAAAGGTGAGAATATAACACTGACCTAAATGTTAAGAGAAACCATTGTTTTATGATAATCATGCCATTTTAAGTAAGAACATTTTACGCATCTGGAATGGATATGACATTTATCTAAAACATACCAACTTATATCAGATCAGTAAGGAACTATTGTCTACTACTATATCTCCGTTGTAAGCTTTATTTTTTGAACACTTTCATCTGAAAAATAAAATGAGGTAACTCTTCGATTGTGCAAGCATGACACGATTTAAAACTCTTTGTGACACTTAATGTAACAATACCCACCTACAATGACTTGCGAATAAAAATACAGCAGGTTATAACATCTTTTTTTTGGAAAATATATCAATAATAACTTAATGGGGATGGTATCTAAACAGATGCAAACACAAATAATAATGCAGTCATAGAATAACCTAGCCCCCAAACAATGGTATGCCGATGTAAACCATATAAAGCTCATGCGCGGAAAAACGGATGTTGGCGTGAGTAATCTATCAAATTGTTTGGACAAAGTTAATATAGGGGTAAACGGATTATTTATAATAACAGTTAATTTATAATCAATTTTAATTCTTGTTGGTTGTTCTATTATAATTTCATTATTTGTATTAAAACGTCAATTGATTTGATTGCTTCGATAAGGTTTAAACAATAAGACGAATAGGGTTAAATCTTGAACATTATTCAGTACCTTTACGCACAATGAGGATGAAATCCTTCTGTAATTTAGTGAAGCTTTATTGAAATCATGTTATTTTAATAAAACATCTGCGTGAACCATATATCAAATTATTATGCAAACAAAAATAGATTCGCTAAGAAGTCGACTTGAAATGGAAACACAAAAGATCACAACTTTACGACACGAATTAAAATCGGGAAGGACAAAAAATCGGACAAAGTAGATGAACGCATTGGGTCGGATAATTTCACAAAGGAGTGCTCTCTTGAACAGGTTCGTTATCACATTTTGAATTTAATCTGCACGAATTAAAGTCGTTCAGTTTGAACAAAATAGAATCACAAAACAACAACGGATACACAAGCATACACATACACACTAGCTGTGAATTGCTAGTATGGTCAAACTACGTTAACGTGTATTTATCTTTCCAGGGTCTTTATTAAAATAAAATTCGATATCATTGCATCGAAAGAATCAAGTCGGAAATAACGTGTGAATAATTTTAGGTTCCTGTATGTATTGTCCTAAATTGTTGTTACTTAATCGAGTGTCTTGATTAAAAGATAAGCGCTAGGTATCATAGCTTCTCTCCTCAACATGTAATTATGAAGATGTTCCTTTTTCTCATAATCTCGTCTTTTAAATCGTGAACATAACAATGCGAACGCGACTTCCAATATAATCTTCATGACTTTAATTAAGTGGGGTCCAGACATGCAATGCCATAATTAGGAGTGATGACGGAGACACCTAGAACAATCTCCATGGCACCTTCATCGCCCCAGTGGTTGAAGTCTTTTTCATCACGTTCTCTCTGGACTCCCTCCTCTCAACGGTTAAGTATATGTTTAAATGGACAAAACGTGTCGCACATAGCATAAATAACATCGACATCTCGAGGGTCAAAGTGTTTGGGTGGTCGTAAACAATTGTGATTCTGGCGCATCTTTTCATGCAGTGGCTGTTCGATCAACATAATTTTCTGAGTTAAATCTCTACTCCTAGTATGCAAGCAATAATAAAACTTAATGGACATTATTTCATTTCATTTAAATAAAGTAACACTAATCAATGTATGACTGATGTCTTCGACTGATGTCTTAGAATTGATGATGAAAAAGACTGATTCACAGTTCTGCTTAATGACCATTAAAACAATTCGACTCCTAGTAGAGCGTTATCGACTGTTCGCGTGGCTTGAAGTCTATTTGATGGGCAGAGATGCATTGCCTATTTATCTATATACATTTGTGTCGTTGAATGCTGATTTATTTTACTACTCTAAATGTTTTACCAGAACCGGTAAAATTTTACCATCTTGTTTACTTCGGTTTGCTCTAACGCACTTCGGCTCGAATCAAGTCATTAATCGTGAACACGCTCTATAGAACTTTCGTTGAGATGGAACGCCAATTTACTTGATAGTTGATGCTAAGTTTGTATTGTTACTATATTTGATTTATGTATAACATGATGTTCCTTAAGGTAGCGCACCTCTAATGGGCACATATCCAAATATAATCTAATTAATTATTTTTTTAATCAGCATCATTTCACTGAACTACATGCAAATTTGTAGGTAGGCTTTCCATGCTTTTTAAAAAAATATACCGATTTTTTCAAAACCACCCCCACGCTCGGCTTTTGTCCAGTTTATTTTCACCCCTGGGGTATATAAAAGTTCCATAATTCATTCAAATGTCCAAATATGGGCATGTAGTTGGTGTGTACAGATGCTGTAAAGGTGTTTAAAGTTTAAACAATATGAAATAAGTATTCTTTTACAGACATTTATTTTTTACAAATTTTTATCTATGGAAGAGCGCCATGAAATGTAAGTGATTTCAGCCAAGTAAAAATTGGGTCGGTTAAAAACCAAGTGTCATAAAATTCATAATAGTATCATTTAAGTCATATTTTAAACTTAGTTTTTATAGAAACACTATATACAGCAAAAATACCAAGAAGTAGACAGATTTACCGATTACTTTTTGAAATAAAAATAAAAATGCAACATGCATGGTTCGTATTTTCAACAGTAAATCACCCAATTTCGCCATAACGTTGTTTTAATTTTAATAATTGAAGAATGTGCATAAAAATTGCATCATATTTAACAATAAATATAGCTTATATGCCATATTAAATCAAATTACGTTAGACAATAAATAAAACGCGTCGCAAAAAAGTATACGTCGTCGGCAGGATTCGAACCTGCGCGGGAATATCCCAAAAGATTACTAGTCTATCGCCTTAACCACTAGGCTACGGCACCTAATAGTAGGCTCTTCAACCTTCGAAGAAATCGCGGGAAATCATTAGAGGTGCACTACCTTAAACAGAGAGAAGACACTCACAAGCTACACAATCACCTGGAAAAACATGAACAGATCGTAGCACTAACAATTACACGAAATAAAAAGTGTCCGATGCGATATTCAAAAATTGCGTAGTTAATTGTGAGTTATGTTTTAAATGTACATTTCAGTCTTTTTAAAATGAATTTTTGCATGGCTTGTTAAAGATTATAATTAGTATTCTGATTTTGTAAATCTATGCCATGAGTTTGTTCTATGCTATTGTTGTTGTCTCTTATGATTTGTACATTCATTTTTATCGGTTTCTAAACAGTATTTCAGTCTTATAACAGCGGTAAGTTAACTAATTTACCTTTATTGGGATAACTGGGATTTACCAGTGCTTCGTGTACATACTGATGCAACTAACTAACATCTTACATACTTGACTAAGAAGAATGTCGAGTATGGCCGTAGGCAGGATTTCGAGACCAACCACCACATAACGCATGTGGTCGGGCAGGGATCTAACCCAATATTGTTATGTTCCCCGCCAATATAGTGGGGGACATATTGATTTTGCCCTGTCTGTTGGTTTGTTGGTTTGATGAGTTTCACTTCTTTAAAATGTATATTGTTTGTTTGTTGGTTTGCGTTAAACATTAACATTTGCCATAACGTTTGCAATATTGCAGATAGCAACTTCATATTTAGCATGCATGTGTATCTTATGGAGCTGCACATTTTGAGTGGTGAAAGGTCAAGGTCATCATTCAAGGTCAAAGGTCAAATATATGGGGGGACATAGTGTTTCACATACACATCTTTTTATTCAAGCGCCTGACCAAATGAGCGAACCGGCCCGACTATAAGTATATAATTTAGGTCTTCAAGATTTGTCTCTTCAACTTTTCAGAACGGGTGTTTGCATATCGTCCGTTATTTATATTGGGTATTATTTTGTCATGGCGTCTGTATACAAAACTGAGACATTATTACATGAACCTAATTTCTAATTTCCTGAAGAACAGCAAACTCTGATTTTTTAAGTAAATAAGTTTGTTACGTTTTCAATGTATATTTTAACATAACATTGCGTTCAGTGCACAATGTTACCTAGCTTTTGAGTAATAATGGTATGTTGTAAGTATGTGCATATTATTTTGTTGGTACGGTACGTGATAAACACGAGACTGTTAGACCATCTAGATGTTGATGCAATGCAATTGATATGTGTTGTGTTTTTTATGTTAACGTGACATTTAAAGTGATCATTGCTGGGTTTAGTCAGGCTACAGACGACCCAAGAGATTATTGTTAACGTTTGAAATGTAAACAGACAAACGTCATCAAATATAATGAGACAGATGTATACGTAATAATACCAACTAGTGGATTTCATAACGCATGAGTGTTTTTAATGATTTTGTTCTACATGGAGAGCATTCACTAAAACATGAAGCATTGTCTGGAGAAAAATGGTTATACGTACTAAATAATCTCAGCTTTTGGTATATTTTATTTCCTCTTTCTTTTAGAATGGAGGAATGCAAATCGACATACAACGTCACACTCTGTAATAAAAAAGATTCATTTTTCGCAAATATGCCTTCAAAAACACTTACGTAAGACACACATAAGTAAACGCAGAATATAAAACAATAATATAATAAACAGACAAAAGCCATCAAATATAATGAGACAGATGTATACGTAATACCACCAACTAGTGGATTTCATAACGCATGAGTGTTTTTAATGATTTTGTTCTACATGGAGAGCATTCACTAAAACATGAAGCATTGTCTGGAGAAAAATGGTTATACGTACTAAATAATCTCATTGTCAGCTTTTGGTATATTTTATTTCCTCTTTCTTTTAGAATGGAGGAATGCAAATCGACATACAACGTCACACTCTGTAATAAAAAAGATTCATTTTTCGCAAATATGCCTTCAAAAACACTTACGTAAGACAGACATAAGTAAACGCACAATATAAAACAATAATATAAAGCTGAACTACTCATAAGTGTATTTCATTCATAATTCGACATTCACAGACATTTTATTTTTGTACTTCTATAATAATTATAATGTATGTAATTGCATTAATGCTATATATTCAGTAGGACTGTGTACTGATCTTTAATTTGCTGTGCTCAAGACATTGAGTTAGTACATTTTGTCTTTTCTTGTCCTGTCTATATGTAATCATATACTTCAGCCTATAAAACCGTGTAAACAAAAAAAATTGTAAGATCGCATTTTTTTTAATTGAATTCTTGTTTAATTAATATTGTTTGATGTATTTACTTTTCATGCTATGGTGTAGTCTGTTAAATGTATTTCATATAAACAAATGAAATACGGAACAAATAGAACAAACCGTTTAATAGGCACAGTCGTCTATATATTTGTTAATTACATGGCGAAATTAATTAATATACTTCCTAGGAAAGTTGATTGGTCAACTGTTCGAAACATATTGTATATTAACTCAAACAGGCGCTGACGTAAGCGTGTCTTTGGTCTGTTTTATTGATGCCATGTTGCAACACCAACACAGCATACATCAACAATAGATAAGTACGGATGATGTTAGCTTATAAAAAAGTCCAAAAGGATACACACGTTTTTGGTCTAATGTAATTGAGAAATGCTTTCACATTGGCCCAGAGCCAAACAACATTCGTATAAACAACAAGTGTGTCTCTTATTTATGTTCACACACGTAGCGGATTTCGCTGTTATATATAACAGGTTTTATTTTTTTTTAGTTTTAGTTAAGTTGTTTAAACAGTAATGGAAATAGTACTGACAATGAAATTAATAATTAAACTAAAAATAATGATAAAAATAATAGTAATAAAAATATATATTAAAACAACAATAATAAATAATAATAAAACAAAATAATAATAATAATAATAATAATCATCATCATAATAGTAATGTTATTGTTATTATGTTTTATACCTATTACAGTTGTTATTGTTTATTGGTTTTCATTATAGTCCTTATCATCATCAACATCGCTAACATATTCAACAATAACAACGCCACCATTACGACCAAAAACACCATCACTATCATCATCAACAACAGCAAGAGCTTAAGAAGCAGCAATAACCACGTCGTCGCAATTGGACGATTTTAATTTTATCATATGTTTGCTTGTAGATGGGTCTTCTACTAAAATTCGGTCTTATATGTACGTTTCCGATTAGTTGTTCTGCAAGGGTATTCCGCCCTGAGTGCTCTTTGGTAGCTTGTCTAGAGCTTGTTTGCATCGACACATACACGCTGCCGGATCAATGCTGTCCTATTTGCAGACCAAGTACGTAAATATATCGTAATCAACACAAAACGCCCATTCATACGCATTTTAGGCACTAATTATATTTTTCACAACGAAAAGTAACAACAGTAAAATGTTAATAAAACACACAACAGCATTGTAGCTTATAATTTCTTTACAATTGTAAACGCGTGTGTTTTGATGCTTTGTAAACTAGTCCTGATCCCGATATTTGAAGAATGTTAATATTTACATATCGCCCCTTTTGTGCAAAAATGTGCCATGTGACGTTGACATTGGGAAACACATGGTACATTTATGCACTTAAGTGGCGACATAATATACAATATTCAAAATATATTGTCTTTTTTCATTTCAGATAACCCACAAACGTGCATAGTCAACGGTGTCGTCTATACCGAAGGTACACCCCACGATGAAATTCAATGAAACAACAATAACAATATAACCTGTATGAATTGCTTCACAATAATTATGGTATTCAAAAAGCATTTTGTTTCTTAAACAAATAATTGCCTCTTTTAATAAGTATACTTTTCAAATGTTCACTATATCATATGTTACATTCGCGTTTGTGCACAGATCTTACAAACTCAAGACGTGTCTTTGAATGTTAAACTGAATACATATAAGTACTGTCACTTTAAGATCCGAGTTAATGTATTGCTCGCTTTAAGAATTATGACAGAAGAACTGTGATCAGTTGCAATAAATGTCCCGATATGAGCCACTTTGATTTTTAGTAACATTACATTTTAATATATTTGTTATTTCTTTTACAGGCGTTCACACAGGCGTTTTACAGATGTTCGTTCTGTAGGTGTGTAAACGGTTCCGTGATTTGTTCGGTCTGGTCATGCAGTCCTTCGCCCGATGAGCTAGCAGCGCCGTAATACCTTTAAACTCTCCACTTGCAATGTCACTTTATTGAATGTAGCTACAATATGAACAACATCTCTTCATTTGAAGTTATCCAACCTTCCCCTGATGTCTTTTAGCGAGCACCTTTACACTATTTCCTTGCGATGCCATACCATTCAATTCTGCAGTCAAAGTCGTAATATCTCTGCACTCTATACTTGCTACGCCACTCCACTCCACTGAGCTGCCATTGACGCAACTTGTTTGTACTCTAAACTTACTATGCCGGTTCATGGAAAATGCGCTTTTATTGGCGCAACAACTCTCCACTTGACATTGCGCCATCTGCCACCGAGTTAATTCTGCGGAATACTTTCTCCTCGCAATCCACTATTGACCACTGAGCTGTTATTTTCGTATCATTTCTGCATTTGGCACACCTATATCTCCCACTGATCTGCATTTGGCGTAATGCCTCTCAACAAGCCATGCTTCAAAATTCCTACGACGCTTCCAATGTCGTTACATCTGCTCCACTTATCGGTGACACTAGTTGTCAAAAGCTGGCTAAATAATTCTCTACTTCATATTCCGTTTCTTCAGCTACCATTTGCTGTACATCTTTTTCAGTTGAGGTTTTTACTTAAAGCGTGATTGGTACTCTCTGGTGTATAAACATCGTGTTGTTGTTTGATATAACACCCTACAGTACATTAAATCGTATCCTGCATGACTTGTTTGTATACATTTGTCATGCGCTCTAATCAGTTTTCGCAACATGTGTTTTAATGATGATCAAAATTCACATTGTAAAATTATGTCTCAATACAACATATGCTAGTTGTGTATCGAATTATATTTCTCTCAAGTGTGTTTTGAAATAACGTTACAATGTCATATAAGAAATAAGTTTACTTTAACAAAGTTAATCAACATGAGCGGCTTCACACATTTTGATGAACAACCACTGATATACTAATGTGTTTGTATCTATTTGTTCGGATTGATATTTAAGTATCTAAACATAGAGAGCAGTGACGTTACATTGTTTATCAAAACAGTATAAATTAAATGATATTGATGTAACCTTAATTAAACAAGTTTTAAAACATAATTACGCGACTATGATGGGGATCTTTGGATTCAAAAGCTTATCCCACTACATCTCAGCCATCCCAAATGTTAAAAGTGTATGCGGCACTTTTAACTATGTACGTGAAACACACAGCGCAATTGTCACGTTTATGAAAAAAATGATTGATACGTTTATCAATTACAAATCATGATTGCCCATATAACACTGATCATGTACGTAAAACTTGTTCATACATAATTGTTTCAAAATTCGTTCGCTTTTTTAATGCAACTATTTGCACAAAGTTCACGTCAAATCTATTTTCAGATGAACTGTCGTGACTAAGGCTGGTGCTTAAATAAGCTGTTTCCAGTATAATGGAAACAATACAGCATTTAACTTATTTCTATATGGATACTTTCCATATGGTTCATATATTTCTTATAAGTTTACGATTTGTGGATGTGTGACAGATTTATTGCACTGGTAAAACGAATTCACGAGGGGTTTGATGAATCAACGAACATATTTTGATTCAAAACACGGGTGTATCACTTAAATGCGGTTAAATGTTTGTACCATTAAGTTCATAACAACTTATCATTTATTAGAAATGTCGTTTGATTAAGTATACGTTTATGTCACATAAAACGGGATTAGTTCTTCGTACCATGTTACAACTTGTCACTGATTAAAAATAAGCAATATTTAGGCGTTTTTAAATATTTTCGCTCGAATGTTGACGAATTTCTAATTGTAAATGTCGTGAGACATTTTTTAGATAAATCATGGCGTATATAAATTGAAAAATAACAATAGTCATACAGCTTTTATGAAAACACCGTTTAATTCATGTGAAATCATAATTTAATATTGATACAATTATAAAAAATATGCAAATAAACGGTGGATTATTTAATAACCTTGTTGTTTTTCTGAAAAAAAAGATATCCATATAAGTTTAAAAACATTATATATAATCCTAAAAGATTGATTGAAAACGGACAAGCGTTATGCTTCTAAATATTAGTATATCATCATCATCATCATCATCAACAACAACAACAACCACATCATCATCATCATCATCTTCTTCATCATCATCATCATCATCATAATCATCATCATTGACATTTTATGTAGATTGTAAATGAAACTGTTGCGTATTAGTTGTGTCAAATGTGAAGAAAATGTCATGCCTTTTAAATACTTTCCTTACATAAGATTTACGTACGTCACAGCTTGTTTCAATAGGCTCGGTCATTACAATCTCTATACTATACAGTGTTTATAAATGTTACGTTTTGAATCATAATGTGGAGTACATTTAATTAGCAATATTTAAATAATTATAACTTTGTATAAGCTAAAAAATATTTAATCTTTGTCAATATTTAATATTTCCGATTAACATTTGGTACAGCTTTTTTCAATAATCTCGGTCATTTCAAGTTATATAGTCATCATGTTAATATGTTTTACAAATATAACATTTTGATGAAACATCTTCAAGCAAATTTGTCGTTCCATGCTCTCAAATACCATCTCTGCAATCACAACTAATCCTACCAGATTTATACGGATTCTATTTTGTGTTTAAGTATTTTATTATTAAAAGTAGCATTTTGACATTTTGAACATGATAGTGTATACATTTATATTCATAATAAAATAATAATTACCTGATGTAAAAATGTAAAATAAACAACGGTACAATTATTGTATCACGTGGCTAGGCTATCATCACGTGGTTGGTTATGAAGGCAGGGATTTGATCCAGCTTTGCTGGTTCCAATCCAATTGCTGCGCGGAGGTGTTTTATGTGATGTGTTGTCCACATTTTATGTTCATTATTTGAAAAATGTTAACTATATATCAAATAAACGGAGATAAACGGAGATATAATTTAGGTCATTTATTTTTTTTGTAATTAATTGTCTCTCCCATATATACATGTCGAAGCTTTTTTATCAATATAATCTGTCATTACCAGCTGATATTTTTACGAATGTTACAATAAGGTGTATTGTGTGATGCACATTTAGTTTTTATTGATTCAATATTGATATAAATGCTATTGTTTAGCCCCATGCATTTTTGCATTCCATTGCTATCTTTACAGAAAAATAATCCGACGACAGCATAAGCACGTTTAATAAACTTTGCACAATTCATTCCTTGTTGATTAATGTTTGAACGACAATAACACAAGTGTTATATATAGATACACATTTCTTTATAGCATGTTGCCTAATCATGACGGTTGAATTAAAACAGGTGATTTATACATTTCTAAATCCGCATTGGTTCAATGTAATACCGTTAGTATGATGCATATGTTGTCTTTGATATATGTACACGCGGAGCGATTATGTGATACAGTATTTACTGTCAGTAGTTTTGGATGAATTGTAATTTATTGTTCAACAACAGCTGAGAAATTAAATATACTTGTCAGTAAGTTTACTTCTTGAAGTCGACTAAAGCAAACATCAACATATAGTAAAAATTATTTTTTTCAAAATAATATTGACAATTATCAAAGCATAGTGCAAGTTGACGTAAACATACGCTGACGAATGCATGCATTTAATGTGTACATCTATACATTGGGGAAAAAATCAGAGTTTAATAAATAAGTAACAAACATATATGCTATCATAAAACATCAATGCTTTCATTGTAAGGCCCCCGATCGCAGAACGGAGTGTAATTCCTGTTAACAAGAAACCAGTTGCAATGAAATAACTTAAAACTATTCCTTTTGTAAAAAATGAATTTAGTAACGTTAATGTATACACGGAAAAAAACAACACTTTCCTTAACATAATTTACTTACATTATTTATTTCCATGTATGCCCCATACAGTTGTTTTACAGACACTACAACAAAAAATATCAATTTATTAAACCGATGTAAAGGTATTTTGTTGTTTAAGATTCATTAATAACGAACGCTACTAATAATGTGTGGCAAATTGGCGTTAATCTGTTTTAATGGAATTATCAATCGTTTGCATAACACATGTCGTGAAAATAGGATTTATAGTTGATACCAATGAGCCAATTATAAAAAAAACTGGAAAAAAAACATATAACAGGATGCGAATTTAAATTTATATTAAAGAATAACACACAAACGGCATAAGATGTTGCCTTAATTTTGGCGGTGCGCCAACAATATTCATATACATATCACAGCTGCGTCTAATTAGTTTAATTACAAACTGTACTTCACGTGTATACTGAGTAAGTGAACGAGCGGCTTTGATAAAGGTAAGATTTAATTATATCGTTGCTAAAATAGTTTTATGATAGATTTAATATCTATTCTAAAACTTATACAATGCTAATTAATATTAAGTCATAGTATTGTTTACTTTATTTTAAAATCATCATCATTACCATCAACATCATCTGAATCATCTTTTTGCTCTTCTTCATATTAAATTAATAATTATTACAACACTATTTTGCTGGCTTGTTTGTAGATGAATCTGCTGCTGATATTCTGTCTAGTATGTTCGTTGATTGTGGAATGTTCTACACGTAAGTACAGATTGTAAAAATTTAACTAACACGCATCCGCCTTGTATTTTGCATTGATAAACACCGAAAACACGACACCACGTTCGATTTAACATTATCTGACGCATTGTTTTATGTGCAATTATAAAACGAGCTATATTGAAGAATATTTGTCTGAGAATCGGGTCGAATAGTGTGTACGTGTGTGGTTGAGAATCTGTTTTTAAGATGTAAAAAACGATACGCGTCTATTTGCCTTGATTAATATTACACTTCGCGGATATCATATTAGTGTAGAGAAAAAGAACTCAACTATATTGACATGTTTTTGTGTAAGTTGTAGTTAGTTTTCATTGTGATAGTATCGTGTTTTTTAAACAATGATACGGTGGAATAACACGCGACTAAAAAATCGACAATTAAAAAACTTGCTATGCTTTTTTGAACACGTATTTTTCTTCTTTTACCCACGAACAATAACATATAAGATGAGCAGCATCAACACCGAACACATACTATTTCCAAACGCCTTTTTTTCAAAAGTGCAAACAACATATGTGTTTGCTACATACACTTTTTAGATGTTTATTCATGTTTGTAATAATTTGCTGTACAGTGCGATATTCATTTGTTGTACCAGTACGCATTTGAACAAAATATTGTGAATACTTTCATTTAACATATTACAATCATGGCAATTGAAATAATATTTAAATATGTTATAAACTATTTGTCCGCCGTTTTATGATCTCTCCGTCCATCTATAGTAGGCAATATTTTCGTTTACGTCATCCTAGTCGACAAACTGACTCATTTCAGAAAAACCGGGCGCATGCCCGCCTGGCGACATTGGACCAGCTGTGTGCCAGTGGGATTGCGAGAACGATAATGAATGCCCCGGCGAAAAGAAATGCTGCAAATATAGCAGCTGCATGTTTCTATGTGCAACACCAACACTGACAGCAATAGGTCTTTAAAACAATTTTTGGTTTTATTGTTTATATTGTGAAAGGATTTAGACATTTTTACGTATATATTCTTTAATCCATGCATGAAATATGCATTTAAGAAATAACACCAGTGTACAAACAAAGCTTTATTTCCGCTTTGTTAAAAAACTCATACACGCACAGTATAGTGATGCTTCTGTTTTCTTTTCCTAAATGTTCAGACCGTTTCAATTTATAATAGTCAAACTAACAAACAAAAATGCGACGATATTGGTATAATATAAAATCGAAATATTAAGTGTTATTTGCTTGGCAGTAAAACTGAGCCTCTTTCCAAGGCTCGTTGTAAAGGTTTCCAATGCTTCATAAAAAAACTCTGTATTAAACATTGGCATTGTATTCATTACATTATCAAAATTGCCGACTGGTGGAAATATTTAGTATGCTGTGTTACTTTTTTACACAACAAATCAATAACACAATTAAAACAATAATTTTATGCAATAATCCAAACTGCTCAACATGCGGAATTTTAGTAGACTCTACAAAAAAATCCTCCTTGGAAAAACACACGTATACACGTATATTTTATCCCCTTGCTTTCTTTACAGGCGACACGTATCTTCCAAGACTTCCGTAACATCACCTGTTTAGTGCTGCCTGGTACGAGGATCTGGGTCTCATGAGTTTAATTAAAATCAAGGTTATCAAACAAAGAATTGTTCAGTGTTTGTGTTTGATATGTCTAACATATAATACAATTAAAAGACAAACACGTTCCGATTGTGTGATTTTATAAACTATCGTAGGTTACAACCATAGACTTTATTTCAAACGTACCTAATCCCTAGGTACAAACAGTAGCTCCGTACCTCATGCTATTCAACTTTTCACAACATCCTTGATTGATACAGACTCTCAGATCATCATACGAGCACACTATTCTATACATATGAAACACGTTGATTTTGATTGTAACATTCGTGATTTATGTAACTCGTTTCTTCGATCATTTGTTTGCTTCCAGAAATTGCCTAAAAGAGCAGTTTAGCTATTTCATTTTGGAATATAAATATGAATGTATTGTAGTGTAACGATGGTAGACGTCTAAAAGCGTATTGGTTGTTGAAGAATAAATATTGTAACGAGCCGAGCGGTTCTTCTTTTTCTTTTTCTTAACGCAATGTGATAGCGGGCCTACTCTTGGTGTTAAACCAACTTTTCTTTCATTAAGTTGTATTTAAACATTTTAAATAAAATGGACTCTGTTAAAATAAACTGAAGATAATAGCCTGAGTCATTTAATGACTCTCAAATAATAATTATAATAAACAACCAAATAAAATTCAATTTTTTTTTATTCTTAACTAACTTGCATCAATAGTACATCAATGCATTTAACAATTTATCATAAATAATACAATTCTTAAACTCACATTTACAATGCTCAATCAATCTTAAAACTGTAGGATTAAATATCCCTATACCTTAGTCCTAAATCTTATTCAAAAACTCTTTTATATGCAAAAATATGAATAATGTTTCTAACTTACTTTTAATGAAAAATGCCTAAAAATAATATTTATTAGAGAAAAATTTAGTAATAAGAATGTGCCTTTAATTCCAAAAAAATCAGAGTCCCTGACTGTGAAATTAACAGAGTTTATATACTAGGGCTCCGAGCAGGTCCGAGCCTTGCGCGGTCATAACATTAATCCGAGCAATAACTCAACCGCGCACCATCCGCGCGTCTTCCGAGCGTAACCGATCACCTCAAAATAAACAGAGTTACCGCCTAAAGTTTAAACAGTAAAAACTTAAAATGACTGGAAATGTTTCTTTAAGTATTATAATAAGGTTTAGAACATATAAATACACATGACTGTAATTATTTGATAAAAATCAAACCTTCGCATGATGTATAAATCTAGTACGAAAATACGAGATTTAACTGTCTGCTGACAAAGTTGACAGAGGTCGTCAATGTACACTACCCATTATTCAACCAAAAGGTTAAAAGTCACTTCCTTTAAATATGGCGTCTATCCAAACATGTGATTGTAGTGACCAACAAAATGGATTTTACACGGATATGAACCATACAAACGGTTAATTAAGCATAGTAGATGTTGATAATAAGATGTTTAGTTTTGAATGCAATAAGAAATAACACTTGACATAGAATTAAAATGTAAAACATGGTCATAAAAACAAACATGTTCTCGTGACCTATTTAATAAAAATGTCAACAACGGGTCATGAAATTTACCCCTCCTTAACATTAAAGGTCCCTCTTTAATGCCTAAAAAACTTTTAAACTCATGGTTACACACACATACATGTATAACAATCTTTAAACTTTAACAACAAAGTTCAACATCTTTAAAATATTTACAAAATGTCAGCACCAGCTTTGTGCACTTAAAAGAACTGGATTTTCCTTTAAGCATCTTTAAATTCACAATACAATTATAATACTTATTATCTTCTAGATATAAAGGAGATCATTTATTACTGCACAGTATACAAATACATTAGATATTACTGTAGTATATAGCAATGTCTGTGATAAAATTTACAAAGTTAAGTTTCATTATTATTAATAAATTACTGTGATACTATTTAGCTATTTTATAGTGCCTTACACTGACTGTGATAATACTATAAACTATTTGATAAATGTTCATTAACATCTTCTATTTCCGGTACAATGGACTGCGATCCCGGCGGTTGTAGTGGTTGCCATTTTCCTTGCGCCACTGTGGCTGTCTGTTTTCCTTGTGGTCATGATGGCGATTGTACTCCCTCACTCCCTTGTCGACTCTCCGCTGTGGAGCCTCGGTAAGCGTAGTGGGCTGTGTCATGGGGACAGCAGGCGGCATCTGGACAGGCTGTGCACGCAAAGAGCTGATAGCTCCTGCGAGATTTACCATAGTCATGGTCAACTGCTGGTTGGTGTTGCCCTGCATCTCAAGTTGGCTTTTAATACCTCGCAGCATGCCCTTTATGCCTTCCAGTTCCTTCAACACAACACGACAGCCTTCACATGATGTCTTGCCTGAAGAGGATGAAGATGATGATGAGGAGGAGAAAACGGACTGATTCCCCTTGAGTTGTCTACACTCCTCAATAGTTGGGAGGCTGTCCATGATTGCTGGAGATGTTGCCGCGTTGTTGACCCGAGATGGTGTATGCTCCTTTGGCCTTGGGGTGTCAAGCCTTGCCGCCGACATGTCAGGGGTGTAAGGTCTTGGTACGTACTGCGGTGCCTCCATCACATTATCAAGGAAATCTAAACCATCTGGGAACGCCATGTCAACTGCCTGGGATAGAGTGTCCTCAGCCACTGGTGCAACATCTCTTGGTCCAATGGTGTATGGATTGGGGTTCCTTACAAGATAGCTTTCGCTATCTTCTACCCCCTTCTCTTGCAGCAACATCCTATGGCGAGGAATTCTTAACATGTCGCTGCAAATCTCCGAACTGGAAACAGCGGAACAGGCAGAGCTTACAATGGAATGGCGCCTGATCCAGTGAAAGGTGCTGCCGCAGGAAATGGTCCAAGATTCTGTAGAGAGGACCAACTTTCTTCTCACCATTCACATGATAGCATCGAAGGCACTGGTAGCGTTTCCGGTCGCTCCAACCGTGGCCCGACTTTGTCTGCTCTTCCATGATTCTAAAACAGAAGATTTAATTTACTTTTACCAACGTGTACTAGCGTTTTGCATTAAATCTGTTACATATGCAGTATCTGGACGGAATAGTTGTTCGCTCTTTAAGTCCTTTCTCTTCTCTCTCTCTCTGTACTCCTTGCATTTTTCTCACCCCGTTTGCACCAGCAAACATCCTGTCGACTACTCCTTATTATATTAATGCCCAAACTGTATTACTCTCATACTGCTCTCCGCCATACTGTTCTTTTCCCCAAACATATACAATTTCCCTATTTTTCTCGCCAAACATCATTGTATCACAGGATTCTTGTTTTTCTACTTTTCACAAGTGCCTTCATAGCAGCTTCACATCAATTATATTTTGAAGTACTAGTCCCATATATGCAAGTATTAACATCTGATTGAGCATTGTTTACGGCAGTAAAACATAATCAATAGCGCAATAACACAATATAATTTCAGCAAACACATATCTCCTGATGTACACATCAGAATAGGAAATGACGTTTCCATCACAAACCGGCATTTATCGCTATCTTCATGTGGTTATGGAGAAACTTCATTGTAAATGGCATCAATGAAATGGCAAGTTGAACAAAAAAAAATCTTGTACTTTACATTGCATCTGTAAACTCGCATGAAATTTGTAGAACCAATATTTAGCAATGACCTATATACAGTACAAATATGTCAAGTAATTGAACATCAAATTGATACAAGACTTTACAACAAAAAGTTATGAAATCACATTATTCCTTATTCATCTTGAGTTTGTTTTTTATTCTTCTTCTTTTCTTTCCTCTTCTTTTTCTATTTTTCTTTTTTTTTTCTTCTTTTTTTTTCTTTCTTCTCACCTCTTTTCTTCTATTGTGACCTCCCCCCGGCCGTTTGGTTGGGTCCTTTGTAGTTTAAAGGTTGTTGAAAAGTCTGCGCATTTGGGTTCAATGGCTGATTACTTTGTTTTGGGTTTGGGTAGAGGTTATTTCTGCTGTTAGGGTCAAAACTGTGGTATAATGGTCCGTTTACTTGCTGATGTTTATTTGGACACTCTCTTGCAAAGTGGTTCTCTCCGTTGCAGTTGTAACATCTCACAAAGCTTCTGCGGTTGTCATCTTTTGTCGATTTATTATTTACCGTCTCCACCTTCTTGCTTAGTTCTTCTATTTTCTGTGTCAAAGCTTGTAGCACATCTACCTTGACCTCTGTTTTGGTCTGACCCTGATTGACACTTGTCTTCCTTACTGTTTGATACTCTTTTCTCTTTGTTACATTCTTTTCACTACGCTTGAATTGTCTCTTGTTTGGCACCCCTCAACTGTATCGGAATCGCTTTCACTGTCTGCTTCATCTGTCTCTGTGCCACCTGTCCTGCGCACGGGGCGTTGTCTCCGAATAGAGCCTACTTGATGACGCTTCCTAGTTTGAATGTAGTTAACTACGTGATAAACTGCCTCATCGATATCCCTGGGCTCTTTCACATACTCTACTTCCCACCTTACATCTTCCTCTCGAAGTCCGTCAAGGAACCTTCTTACCAAATCTTCTTTTCTCGTTGCTCCATCCCGACGCTTGTGCGCTCGATCATACAGCCTCTTGAGTTCAGCGGCGTATTCTTCTGCTGTTTCATTTTGTTTCTGGTCTCTTTGACTAAATTTGGCTGCAAACGTTCTCGGAGTTTCTATTATTCTGAATCTATTGTTGATTTCCCTAACTAGTTCATCATAATTATCTAAGGTCTCTCTATGTAGTTGTGTGAAAACAAATTCCCCTGCTGATCCTTGTAGTTTTGGTAGAAGATGGTCTAGCTTTTCTTCATCATTCCAACCTTGTCTATTTGCAATAGTTTCAAATCGGTTGAACCATACTTTCCATTCATCCTTCCCATTGAAAGGTGGAATTTTAGTGCTGTTATTACATTTATGATTGGAGTAGCTTATGCTTGACCTAGGTAACATGTTGTGCTGTATGGCAGGTTCTCCTGCAAAATTATTGTTTCTATGAAGAGAGGGGAGATCATTTTGTTGCTGAATGTTGCTATTCTGTACAAGAACTGTACTTTCATTTTGCCTTTGAATGTTTGATATCATCCTTTTGACTCCTTCTAGTGTTTCAACCATTTGGCCTTGCATGTGTACTAATTTTCCAAACGCTGCCTTTAACCATTGATCATCCTGTTCAGTAGGTTCTTGTTCTTCATGGACTTGGTTTTCATCTTGATGACTAGTTGGTCTTTCCCTTTGCTGTAATTCATCCCTGAGGAAAACTTCATTTTCTTGATCTGTGTCAGTATCTGACATTTTCGCTTGAGGTGTGAATTCGATCACTGGAATAAAGATGTTACTTTATCCCCGCAGCTGCCACCATAAATATGTAACGAGCCGAGCGGTTCTTCTTTTTCTTTTTCTTAACGCAATGTGATAGCGGGCCTACTCTTGGTGTTAAACCAACTTTTCTTTCATTAAGTTGTATTTAAACATTTTAAATAAAATGGACTCTGTTAAAATAAACTGAAGATAATAGCCTGAGTCATTTAATGACTCTCAAATAATAATTATAATAAACAACCAAATAAAATTCAAATTTTTTTTATTCTTAACTAACTTGCATCAATAGTACATCAATGCATTTAACAATTTATCATAAATAATACAATTCTTAAACTCACATTTACAATGCTCAATCAATCTTAAAACTGTAGGATTAAATATCCCTATACCTTAGTCCTAAATGTTATTCAAAAACTCTTTTATATGCAAAAATATTAATAATGTTTCTAACTTACTTTTAATGAAAAATGCCTAAAAATAATATTTATTAGAGAAAAATTTAGTAATAAGAATGTGCCTTTAATTCCAAAAAAATCAGAGTCCCTGACTGTGAAATTAACAGGGTTTATATACTAGGGCTCCGAGCAGGTCCGAGCCTTGCGCGGTCATAACATTAATCCGAGCAATAACTCAACCGCGCACCATCCGCGCGTCTTCCGAGCGTAACCGATCACCTCAAAATAAACAGAGTTACCGCCTAAAGTTTCAACAGTAAAAACTTTATTGAAATGACTGGAAATGTTTCTTTAAGTATTATAATAAGGTTTAGAACATATAAATACACATGACTGTAATTATTTGATAAAAATCAAACCTTCGCATGATGTATAAATCTAGTACGAAAATACGAGATTTAACTGTCTGCTGACAAAGTTGACAGAGCTCGTCAATGTACACTACCAATAATTCAACCAAAAGGTTAAAAGTCACTTCCTTTAAATATGGCGTCTATCCAAACATGTGATTGTAGTGACCAACAAAATGGATTTTACACGGATATGAACCATACAAACGGTAAATTAAGCATAGTAGATGTTGATAATAAGATGTTTAGTTTTGAATGCAATAAGAAATAACACTTGACATAGAGTTAAAATGTAAAACATGGTCATAAAAACAAACATGTTCTCGTGACCTATTTAATAAAAATGTCAACAACGGGTCATGACAATATACTGATGTGATCGTTTCTGTATAACAGGGAATTCCCTTGAGGGAATAATCATTCATTATTTTCTGCCTCTCTGTGTGTGTTTTTTTAGTAGTGATTAGTGATTTAAAATGTATATGTCACTGGTTAAAACAGTGAAAAATTATCAGTTACCTAAATTAAAAGGTTACAGTTTTACTACAAAACAACGTCCTTTTCATTATCATGACGTAATAATCCAGCAAACGTTTAAAACATGCAAAAACCAAAACGAAACACTTTGGAAAAATAATTTAATATAAAAGCTGTTTATGTTGTGTCTATATATATGATATATTATCGATTTGCATTCACTCGTTATATTGGCTGCGCCATTGATTAACAAATTATCGTCGACCATCTACCTAAACCAACACAAAGCTTTTATTTATTTCGCGTCCTGTATATAGTGCTTGCCATTTGATCGTTATCAAGACGCGAATCTGAAAGCTTTTTCAAAGATATTAAATATCATAAGGTGGATACATTTAAACACATTGTCTGAAATGGTCCGGCTTAAACATATAAAGTTAGTAACATAGTACATATAGTTGTTGACATTAATATTTGTTAATGCGCACAAATTCATTTTAGTTGACACTGTGTTGTAAACAGTTTCATTGCGTTGAAGCAAAAGTAATTTATTTAACGCGCGGATACTTTTTAAGTAACACATACACACATAAAAAGCAATAGTCTGTACTGTGAGGCGTTTACCGTCAGGCATTCATTAGGAAATCACTTTGTTTAGGCATCACACAAAGTCAATTAAGATTTGACATTTAATGCTATAACTGAAAATGCTCTTGTTTAAAATGCCTGTCGTATTACTCTTATAAAAGTACGACAGTACGAATACATGTAAGATATATAATCAAGCGCAAACGACTTTATTAACAAAGTGGTAATCTCTACCGTCCCAAACCCCTCTGAATCGTTACTAAATTGTCGATCTCAATGCGATAACTCTTTAGGGTAATTTATGTCCCTGATTCATTAAGTCAATTGACAGTTGCTTGAAATGAACGACTAGCGGATCGTAACAAGAATGTGTCTCCTGACTAGGCGGTGGCTCCTAATTTTTGGCATTTATATGCTTGGTGATTTGCTTTTTCATTCATAGTAGGCATTACATAATCGATCATTTTCTAATCAGAGAATTATACAATTATAAGTTACAAGTGTTTCCTCTGTAATTTCATTATTTCTTTATTAACATTTACATTTTGGAAATATATTTGATTATATTGAAGAGTGTTTTGTTCCTTTTTTTCCCAAATAGGCACTCAATTATAAATTGCACTCACAGTAAAACAGATAAAACTGTTATATTTTATCAAATTGATTGAGTGTGTCTGCAAACAAATACTTTATAAAACATCAACATCAATATGTATATAAAATTAATAAACAGAAACATGCAATTAACACGACAGCCCAAATAAATGAACTATCGGGCTGCTGGACACTTACTTTAACTGTAAACAGTCCAGGGGAGGCTGGTTTCATGTGGGTTCACATGACATTCTCTTTGCCTCCCTTCCGTAGAGAGTATATCACCAGCGATTATGTTTAAGATATTATATACACATTCAGTATAAGGATAATGTAACTGAAACATTTTGCTTTCTAGTTTGCTTCATACGATATTTTTATTGGATCTTCATTAATAAAGATGATTTTGCAATTATATTAAGTAGTTGCTGAGCTTTAAGCAACCTTTGTATGGCATCTTGAACTGTTGCAGAGGAAATCAACTGACCAATTTATTATCCTTATTAAAACATAATTAAAATTGAGTTGGGATTTAGAGAGCAAATGAAATATAGGAACGATATTTTATATAAAGTGTGCAAAGTGTACAAAGATGTTCTAAACAGCGATTGAATCAACAAAAATACTGATAAACTTACACTTAAGGTATTAGCACTCTAATGGGACATGTTGATTTTCTCTTCTTTCTTCGCATATTTCTTAGTATTGTGGTATTCTGCATTGATGTTTAAAGTTTAAATACAATTCACCGTACATTTTTTTTTGTCATTTTCAGTTTTGAACAACCAATGTTTTATTCTCCATTTTTTCTAAACCATGTATTTACACAATTCACTCTCATTAATCCAAATATTAAACACTTTTTTAGTATGTATTAATAGATAAATGCATATATATATATATATATACAAATATGATAGTTTATAACATGTGAGTAAAGGAATAAAGAAAATATTAACAAACAAGTGATGTTATCATCCTTCGGAAAACGAGAAAAAATGAAATATCTAGTCACGGATCTTTTTTTAAATGAATTGTCAAAAAAATGGCAAAAAGAAATTACAATCTACGAACATAGAAATCATCTACATTGTATGCTTGAATGAAAAATAAAGAAAAAAATGGGGGTCACCAGTAAAAACGCAAAGTTCCTGCTTTACAATCAAGGGTACCCCCCCCCCTTTTCCAGAAACGCCATACTGAATTGGAGATTTTTATATGTGAGCATTAAGATGAGCTAAATGTTCAAAAAGTATTATAAATAGATAAAAAAGAGGAAAAGCCTTTAATAAACTCATAAACATATTAACATACATACATCTCATATATCATGTGTGACATGTAACCTACTCAGTGCGGTAAGATTTGCTAACCTAGTTTGAAATTGCACGTGAAATGCGTTCTTCTGTTAATAAGACTTGACTTGTTACAGGAAAATACGAACATTAATAATTAAGTAACAAGACACATTTAATCATTGAATCATACTCGTTTAAAGGAAAATAGAGTTATCAATTTATCAATGAGTAGTGAAACTAGTGATAACATTAAACTTATTATGACAAAGAAAACAAATACATGGTTGTCATGGTAGATTTTTGAAGAACTTCGACAGGTTGGAATAAGTGTCTCCAAAAGACGCTTGGCATTGGTGACTCTGGGCTGACCGTCAGATTTTATTCATTATGAAAATGTTCTTGAGACCGTCATGTTCAAAGATCATTTTTAGATTCATAAGGCTGAGTCCAGAGCCAGCTATTATATTTATGTTGATGCAGCATTGAACACATGACTGTAAACAAGAACACACAGTGACTGCAAGTTGCTAGCTTGTTTCTGGGTTGAATTTGAGTTCATAATCTGTCTGGTTTCATTTTTCCTCCTGCGCAGGTAATCGGCATATCACTGAAAAGACAACACCATTGTTCCTTTGAAGTTGATATTTGCCTAGTAGTAATATTCAGTCAGGTTCATAAGAACTTCAATAAGTTTCAGTTGAAGAAAATTATGCATCATTGCAAATTGTGTATGAATAATTTTAACCAGTTTTATTTATTAAAATAAAAATATTTGGTATTTTCTTATTTCTTTGGCTTCACTTAGCCTTCTCAAAGTTGTTCCTATAAATTGACAACATTTTCTTCATGTTAACAAAACAATCATATACCGATGTCAAATACACAAGCACTTGTATAGGAGTAAGAACTGATATTAGTGTTTCATGGGAAGTGCGACATAATCCATTATGATATGCGTCATTGTTTTTATTTATTCAGACATTTACGACATTGGATGTCATTGCTAGTATTTTACATGATACGCCCTTTTAAACTTGATTAATAAGTAAGTGTAAACACCACATTTATAAATTCTTCATCCAAATGTTAATACCAAATACATGTATTATCTGTACTGGATATGAAACTGACTATTAACGTTACATTTTATTTAGTTTTACTGGATATGAAACTGTCTATTAACGTTACATTTTATTCATTAATTAAACATTGGTTCTACATTAAAAATTACATAAATCAGTGAAATACCTACTTCATTTCCATCATTAAAGCCTGCCTGCTACAAAGGAGATAGTTGACACTTGATGAATGGTCCTACCCGCATGTATTTCCATTTTCTTTAAGTTCAACTGATCATTGGAACATTCAGTCAATGAATCAGTGTTGACAAAACGTAATTAATCCTTCCTAGACCACCACTGTTGTTGATCATTGCTGAAAAGGTAATAAATATGCAGCATTTTAATTTAGATAACCATAATACATAATTTAGATTACACAAGTAGCAGTCATTGGCATATCGTTTTTAGAATAGTAATTTTAGTATTTGGGACATCGTATACTTTTTTTGTTTGTTTTTGGAAAACATCATCACTTGGTCATAAACTTCAAATATGCTGTCCTTGATTTCCATGCATTTACAACACAACTTTTTCCTTCATGGTATATTTTCTTTTTCAAAATGAAAGCAAATATTTGCCTGATTATGTAGTAAAAATCCCTGACAGGGTGCACTTTCCTAAAAAATCTACTTTACTCCAATTATGAACAATGAAACTGTTATACTTGAACAAAATATTGCATAGGCCACGTACCTTCCTGTTCCGAGCTTTGTGTATCAACAAAACAAGGCATTCCTTTCTTGAAAAGTTGAAGACTCTTCTTTACGTGATGGGTTTTGCCGTACGATAACCCGTTCAAATGGCTACATTCATCACACAAGCATAAATCCACGTTATCCCCTTTTTCTGCTCACCAACAATATTAAATTTGGTAAGTGACACGGGTTTCTATTCTTGAATGTGGTCAAAATTTTCAAGCGTTTGACATTAGTATTTCCAGGAATCGTTTTCTTCATAAATATCAACATTGCCATGCATTAGTTGACGTTAATCATTAACTCTAGTCACATTTATATGAACAACAATAACACTTTTATGAATCTTTCTCTTTCAAGATAGCAAATTTCTTTTTATTTAAACGACCCAATCTGTCAGGTACAATGTCGGCCATATTTGTTGTCATTTTATTTAGCTTGCGGATCCTACATTTAGTATTGCATAGCGTATTTATAGAATATTCGTAGTTTTCCGCACATACCCGGATAACGTTCGCAGTGATGGATATGTACGAAATAAGGCGATATTTCACGAAGTTCATTAGAGTGTTAATACCTTAATACCTGTATATTTATATTGAATCAGCGCTTCACTAATTCCACTTTATATTTGTCGTGTAAACTTTGAACCATACTTTGGTTTAAATCCATCCTTGTTATTCAACTCCAAAGTAAATTAATGTCAGATCGTGTGTTTCAACCAAACTATGGTTTTGAAGACCTTGCATTGTGTTTGTTGGTCGTGTGCATAAATTGAAAGCTGATTGCAGTGGTTTAAAACTTCCGCTCAATATCCTTATTTTGTATCATTATCATAATACTTCTCACCATCATCAGCATGATCATCATCATCATCATCATCATCATCATCATCATCATCATCATCATCATCATCATCATCATCATCATCATCATCATCATCATCATCATCATCATCATCATCATCATCATCATCATCATCATCATCATCATCTACAGAACATCACCATCATCCTCATCATCAACAACAACACAGCCGTACTATCATCACGAAAATTATCTCGATCATCTTTCCAAAAACTGTCTGGTGATTTTCATCTTTGTAATCATCGTATTAGTAATGTGATGTCATTACCAAAATCAACATACATGTATAATACACGATCTATACATCATCATAATGCGGCTATAAATCACATGGTTATATGCAATAAAGTATTAAGCATGAGTTATGATCAGCTTCTTTGTTTTGTTTATGCGGAACAATTTAGTAAGATAATCTAGCAATGGGTTGTAGGGCGATATTTAACTGCGAGTTACCCTGCATACATCATTTTGTCTTATTATTTTTCGATACATTGTTATTTCTTGTAAAACAACAGACTAGGATGTAAAGTATGTATTGGTTTTCATGTCAATTCCTGATGACAATCAAATCAAATCAATAATCATTTAACACCACATAATCACACATGCATGACGAATTTACAATCTGCAGGTCAAGAACCTGTTTATAGAATATAGTTTTATCCTAAGAATATAATTTTATAAATGTTAAAAGCCCTGTTTAAGTATTTATTTATTCTTAGTTTTTATACCATATTTTCTTGTTTTTTTTTACTTAATCGTGTAATTTACATAATTTAATAAATGTTCTTGTTATTTACATAATCTTGTTATTTACATAATTAAATAAATGATTAAAGCCTACATCCTAAGAATATAATTTAATACATGTTAAAAGCCCTGTTTAAGCATTATATGATTCTTAGTTTTTATACTATCTTTTCTTGTAATTAACATATAAATCGTGTAATTTACATAATTTAATACATGTTCTGTGTTCGTGTTAATTGTTTAAAACTCCAAAGGCTTTGCATTGGCTGCAATGAGGCACAAAGCCCATTTTGAATGGTAGTTTGATTGTGTGTCGTGTTTACTGTCCGATATGGTTCAGCCAATCAGCCACTTGCTTTAAGTTAAGTACTAACGGATGTTAAAAATAATAAGGTTACAGTTTCATTTTACATACATATAATCATATACGTCACGCAATACGCAATTTTTTTTTTTAAGTTGTTTAGAAGGTAATTTGAAAACGTGCATCGATCAGAAATAAAATTTGAATTAGTACAAGTATTTGTCCCTAAAATCCGGTAAAAGGATTGCATCATGGCGTAGTTCTTACAACTTGTCACCGGTTGAATTAAAATTTATTTTGATTTATTTCACATATAAATCACATACATCTGTGTAAGTACTTTGCACAATGTTGGTGTGAATATAACTTGTAACCGATTTAAAGTAAGTATGTAGGTGTGGTTAAATTGACTTCTTCAAAAATCGACTTACTGTTAATTGTAAATGACGTAAGACATTTGACCGATGAATATCATGTATATTAATATAATAATTGGCACTTAGTTATTATGATAACACAGTTAATTTTATGGGAAATCAACATTGACATGTATACAATGATCAAAAATAGGCTAAATAAACAATGAAGTTATTAGTATTTTTCTTTACTTATCCTATAAAAAAAATATGAATAACTTTTAGTACCAACCACTTATTAAACATAATGCAATAAGGTTAATAAAAACTCTCGAGCGTTACATCTGTAAAGTTAATATTTTTTTTTTGTGTTTACTATTGTAACAAAGAGGGATAAACATACCCTCTGTATATTTTTCCTGAAAAGAACCAGCATTTGATATAGTAGTGTATGTTGATCGTCAACAACACGAATGCCTTGAATTCCGGATTAAAGGTTGATGACAATGAACCGATGACAATTGTCAGGTAACTAGTAAACATGATTTTACAAGTAAGCCAGATACGATTTTCATTTTTTAAATCTTTTGACAAAATACCATTGAGATAAATTATTATCCTTATACACTGTAACGACAATGTTCCCGTGCCAGCGAAACAGGTAAACTTGAGAAAAGCAACTCTTCAATACACTACATAACCAGTGGTTTACAACGGTTGATGGAGTTAAGAGGTATTCTCAACAATTGGCCATGCTTATCAGCAATGGTAATAAATAATCACTTAACACCACATAATCACACATGCATGACGAAATTACAATCTGCAGGTCAAAGAACCTGTATATAGAATATAGTTTTATCCTAAATATATAATTTAATAAATGTTAAAAGCCTTGTTTTAGTATCGATTGATTCTTAGTTTTAATACCATCTTTTCTTGAAATTTACATATTCTTGTAATTTACATAATTTAATAAATGTTTAAAGCCTACATCCTAAGAATATAATTTAATAAATGTTAAAAGCCCTGTTTAAGCATTATATGATTCTTAGTTTAAATACTATCTTTTCTTGTAATTTACATATTAATCGTGTAATCTACATAATTCAATGCATGTTCTTGTAATTTTCATTGCCTTGTAGTTTGCATAATTTAATAAATCCTAAGAGTATAATTTAATAAATGTTAAAAGCCCTGTTTAAGCATTTATTGATTCTTAGTGTTAAAACTATCTTTTCTTGTAATTAAATTTATCTTGTAATTTACATAATTTAATAAATGTTAAAAGCCTTCATCCTAAGAATGTAATTTAATAACTGTTAAATGCCCTGTTTAAGCATGTATTGATTCTTAGTCTTAATACCAACCATTCTTGTAATTTAGATTATTTTGTAATTTACATAATTTAATAAATGTTCTTGTTATTTACATAATCTTGTAATTTACATAATTTAATAAATGTTAAAAGCCTACATCCTAAGAATTTAATTTAATAAATTTATAAAGCTCTGTTTAAGCATTAATTGATTCTTAGTTGTAATACTATCTTTTCTTGTAATTTACATAATATTGTTGGTTACATAATTTTATAAATGTTCTTGTAATGTACATAATCTAGTAATTTACATAATTTAATAAATGTTAATGACAGAGGAATATTTAAAAGTCAGTGATAAACTGATATGTACAGCTCGCTGAGAAAATCTCTGTTTACCTGTTTCCATTGACTTGCGGTATCTTGTCGATACAGTGTATACTCTTGATCATCCAAATAATCGTCATGATCGTACTAGTTGCCGTCCCAGTTGACATCATCGTTATCGTTATTATGATAAACACCACTTTCATAATATCATCATCATCATAATCATCATCAGCAGCATCAACATAATCATCATCATCATCATCGTCATCCTCATCACCATCACCATCACCAAAAATAAAGACATCGTTATTTTTTACTAACTGTGCCATCACAAGCACCAATGTCAGTATAATCATTATCATCTTTTTTCGTTATCAACGCATGTAATATCATTACCATAACAAGGTTTTTCGCCGACTGTATAGCTAATGTTGAGTTGTTGATCATCAATACAAGTTTATCTTTCGGTTCGAGTTCAATTTCGCGTTTACGTTTTTTATAATACACATTCTTTAGTAGTGTGTTCACTGCTCCAATAAGTGTGTCGAATTAAAAATGATTTGAGAAGGATTTAATCAACTAGAATTTATGTTTTCATGTCATTCTCCGTGCATTTTCACTCGTTCAGTTATTCGAGCAATTTACATAACACTTTAATGGTAAAAGTATGAATTAAACAGAAACCAACATGTATATATAAATATATATATATTTGTGTTTATTGTCGTAAGTTTATATTTTTAACGGAATCGTAAAAAATGTACTATACAAACTGGCTCAGTACTTTTTGATACGTACGCGCACGAGTGACATAAAATGATTATTGTGCAACTTAGGTAGGTATTTTATGTCTCTTCCCTAACTAAAAATCAACATACCTTTTAATTAAATAAAGACAGCTGAACATCGCGAAAAAACTGCTGATTGCCTGTTTTCAAAAGTGCAAAAACTTATTATAGGTACATAGTTCTGTTGTAGATATTTATTCATGTAGATTGTTTTTCGAAGCACTATGTATGTATGGTACAAGTACCAGAATGCATTTCCAAACGAAATATTGTGATTGATATTATTTCAAAAAGACCATAGTATTAGAATTAACCAAAATGCAAAATGGTATACTTAAAAATATCTCCAAAAGGTAATAAATAAATCTTGAAAAAAAATACCCATTTCTTTTCTGCTACCAATATATGTTTTCTTTAGCGGCATTTGTCCGGTATAACTAATGCTGGCCAAATAAGTAACGTTCGGTAAATTATTGGAAAGTCGCTTATTTCCGATATACTATTGTTTTATTATGTGTATTTATTCGTATGATTGTGTTCGAGGTGTAATATGTATTTCTTGCTCCAGCATCCTGAAACATATTTATAATTATTTTGGATATTCGGATTGAGTTTCAGGAATAAGCGATAGGTCGATTGAAACTCATTTCAGTGCGTTGACAAGTGAACGTTTATTGCATACAGATAATATAATAAAACACTAACTATTAAACCGTATGTCTGTCATATCAGTGCAATTCACTCGGTCATAGATTGGTTGACGCAAGACTATTATAGTATTTTAGCTATATGCATGCCGTAAGAAAGGCAAAGTTTGAAAGTTGTTTTTAGACTTTGAGTAAAGACGGCATATTATAAAGAACACAATCTAGATAACATTCCTTGTGTATATGTATGTCCATTCGAAAGAAGTGCCTATTGAGAGTTCATATTCCGTTCTTGCATTTATGCCATTGTCTCCAAAGCTGTACGGAAGTAAAGATTATATCCTCACTGTGGGAGCGTTTCTAAGAAGTCCCCACCCTCCAACACACCGCGAACTGGTTCTATTCAAGAAAAGGACTCACGTTTCAATAAGCCCTCTGCTTTCAATGCACTGCGTTGGTTAACACTTAAGAGACATTTTAAAATCGCAATTATGCCTTTGTATAACATGAATATTATGTGCGTGTATATAATGTGCGTATGCAATGTTTTGGTGCATATCATTGGGGACTGCATTAAAAAGATAAACGTTGTGGGTGCTTCTATTGAAAGCGTGTAATTTAAACGAACTCCTGAAATCCTGTTTGCATGCTTTGGCGAATGGCATTGGTTGCAGAAATGGCATCACTTCGTATTTAATTCAACTTCAACTTCAACATATTTTAATTGATGCAAGGCGTGCATAGTTTGACACAAAAAAGCTCTAAACATTCTTTATAATAAGACCGTGTCATTGTGGAACCTACTGAGAATTGGATTTAGGTTGAACTAACCTGAATCAAATCTGATATGATAACCCACGTTTACTCAATATGGCGACCGTATGTGATGAAATAAAGAAATATTTAAACTAAATGATAAAATATGGCCATGTCATGGTAATGCGGTCCATATTTCATTTCAGCGCATTTGTATGCTTAATATATTTACTAGTTGAGTGTTAAAAGCCTTTAAATTACTTATATTCTGGTCACTATTCTGGATTAAGTAGATATGTATGATTTCGTTAGTAGATATAAATTATAATAAAACAATGTATTTAAAATAACATGTTGTTATGTAATAAGCCGTTTCATCTATTTTCGGCAATTGATTGGCTGACGCTAGACGTTCCTGTTTCTGAGACCCGAACACATGTCCAAGTTACCGAATTATGATGGCGGTGTGCCGACAGAAATGCTCGACCGATGATGCCTTCACATATTCGCCTCAGCTGTATGCGCTTCTACGAGAACCCAACACGTACGTGATGAGATGAACACCTGTATAGAATTTAGCTGACATTCAAACTTTGACCGCATGCCTTGCTTAATCACGTAATAAAGCATGCATTGGAAAAAGAACACCCCGTGTAATAAACGAAGCTTTATTTAAATGTTGTTGACAACAGCAACTAAAAGCAGTTAAGTTACGTCATATTTTTTGGGTGTTCTTCGTTTTTTTCATTTGTCTGTTAAACATAAAAACAGAAAAAATCGATAATAATATCATACATATGACTAAAAAAGTGTTATCTGAACCCCTTTCCAAGGCTCGTTGCATAGTAATCCTACGCATCGCTAAATAGACGTAGTTTCATTCCAAAACTACCCAGTGTTCTATATATTTTCAAAATGGCCGCCTTATGAACATATTAGTATTATTTTTACCATACACATTATTTACCTTAATAAAGTGATCATTTGATGTAATCCGACGGGCATTACATGGACCGATATAGCAGTTTTTATTAATAAGATCCTTCTGGCAAAACTATTTTCGAAGCCTATTATTTTTTGTAAATTATTTTGTGATATATGTCGAGTGTGGCGTGAATTTTAAGGAAGGTAGCGTTCATAGCATTTTAAAGATACTCACAAAGGGATTATGTTCTTTAAAAGATAATGCTCATTATAAGATGGTTGTCGGCAGGTCGCTCTATGCTTTTTGACGATTCAAAGGCGAGATACAGTCATTCATTCGTATAAATGCATAACATAAATCTGATTTATTTACAGAAAAGCTTTGCAATCACAAGGGAAAAGTGTATCAGCACGACGAACAGTTCATTGAGGAATGCAATTCGTATAGATGTTGCGGCGGCTCCGTTTCGTGTACAGAAAAGATTGGCGATTGAAGGTATTTCGTTTGCTGCGCTGTATACATGGTATCGTTCATATGTTACACTGGAGTATGCATACAGCATATGCTAATTCCATTACGTTATTTACAGTCAACTGCAGGAATATTATATGTCGTGCTTGTAAAGGCTTCACACCATCTTGTGAGTGTTGCCCGATATGCTAAACCCATTGTACAATTACTTATCGATCGACTGTACTGATATCCTTAACTGATACAAGTTTTCTCAACATGCATGCATTCATTTCTCTATATTCAACTTGTTGATTTTAAATGTAATATTATTGATGTTAGCTATTTTCTGCTTGCATATACGTTTTGGACACCGTATATGACGGTTAATAGTTCATATGAGCCTCGCTCTGGGAAAACCGGACTCCATGTACATAAAAAATAATGCCTTAGCCTGTGCAGTCAATAATTATTGACGACATTTTCCGCTTTAATAAAATATGTTGTAGAAATTAAGTTTCATCTAAACGAATATCGATTTAACGCAGAAAGTGTCGTCCCAGCTTGATCTGTTTGGATTGTACAGTCCCATATTTAAAGACACTCGACGCACATGCATTATGCCTGGTTTAAACCACTCAGATAGGAAAATGTCCTGTAATAGCACGTACTCGCAATAAAATAATAACGAAGTAAATGCTTATTGTATTTAATTGCAATATTTCAAAAGTAATAGCTATTATTTCGATATTTGATTTTCTTTTACAATGTTAAAGAGGCAGCTCAAGCAAACGAGATGTTAAACATTTTTGAGAAGTCAATAGATATAGACAGCACACTGATCCATATAACGTTTAGGTAACATATTTGTTATCTATATATTTCTTTATTACAATTACACAAACTTATTATTTGGAATTGGTACGTATGTTGATTACACTAAAAACCGTGCATAGCATATTCGAACATGAATTGTGTCCATCGTCCAACTTGTGCTTTATGGAGCAGTTTCCGATTGAATGTAATAGGCGTTCCGATAATGCAACTAAGTCTAAGTTAAGTAAAGACTATAATTTGATATGTATAATAGCAGTGATTGCAGAAAGTGACATCCCACCATACCCCAATAAGCTTATATAGGCGAACAGCCTTTCCACTTGCATGCAGGCCACATCTCTTTTAGCTTCGATTGGTTTACCTCTATGCACTCTGCAATTAAATTACAACTTTTTCCATAATAGCTTCCATAGGCATAACACATTTAAACTTCAAATGCATTTCCCTTCGACTTTGCCAATGAAGAAACTTTTCGACAAAAACTGGTGTTAACAAAGTTCAACATATTGTCTTAAACACATTGGTAAATGGTGACAATGCTATCGATGTCATTTGTGTTACAACGTATCCTAAGATTTAGATATGAATGTGATTTATGTATCCATGTGTCTTTGAGATTACCCCCTCCCTTATTTTCTTCTTTATTATCACAATATATATCACGCCCTTATAGTGTAAATGCTATTTTATCATTACGAGCTCATGTTATAATCATCGATTTTTAGTAATAAAGCATACTTATAACTGTTCCAGATTGTTTCTATTATACTCGAAAACAAACAATTTTATCCACACATATGACCTCTAGAGTAACCGGTAAATTGCAAGCATGGTAAATCATATTTTTTACTTTGTCTAGGTAAAATATAGTAATTCGTCCATAATTATGCCATATAGACCAACCACGAAATAAAGGAACAATAATGTTGCATAATACAATGATTTTGCTGTAATTGATTGGCTGTTTATTAATGGAGTTGTAATGTTTATGCATGATATATATAATGTTGACTCATTCAACAACGTCGTTCATTTACCAACACGTATCCCAAAGTTTAACATTTTTTAAATAGATGAAACTAGTGTTATTCATACGTCTAACTTATTACCAACCATTCTGTTTAAATATCACGGAAGAGTGTAAAAGCTGTTCATAGAGTTCACCTCAAGTTTCCAATAATGCCATTGGCGCCATTAGGCTTATTTGTTAGGTTACTGGCGATAGTGCGAGATACAATAGACAACCAGTTCAAAAGACGGCCCCTGTGTCTCTGTAGTGCCCGATGGGAAGCACCGATTAAATTGCGTTCCACTTTAATGTATCATGCGATAATATAATGATTTTAAAAGCTATAACACTTCAAATAATTAATTACATGCGAGCCAAAGAGCTTTGCTTTACACAAATGATGTTGCTACGGACTGTTACTTACAGTGGTTTATACGTACATTACATTACGGAAATTATAGTAAAGACTCAAATTAACAATTCTTACAGAAAAATAAGAATTGTTTGAAATAATTCATATTAATTACGATTTTTTATTTAAGTTTGTACATATTTGAAATATATGGTGCTAGCATATGTTATTTTTATATCGATGTTACTATTTCTTATCTGTATTGCGAAATCATGTTCAAATGTCACAATGATTATAAATTTTAGCGAAAGGAAGAGACTGAGGGGTCATCACAATGTTTTGTAAAAAGCAACATCATACACGAATAGCGTTTGTTTCTTTTATGGAATTGATTTTTAAGTTTCTAATTAAAACAAAAACAACTGTGCCATAAACTTTTGTATTAAAACATTACCTCTGCCGTGTATATTATAAACGATATTTCAAACTTCAATAAAACACATTTTAAAACACATTTTAAAGTAATACATGCTCTAGTTCCAGATGTTTACTAACTATATATATTTCTTAGTAAAGTAAGGTTATCAAGGTGGTATAATCCAAATTACATTCTTTTTGTATCCCCAATTGTCTAATTCAAAAATAGTGCCTATTTTTAAGGAGCTCATTTCTTCCTAAAAGCCCTTGTCCGCACACAGTGCCGTAGGCAGGAACGTTTATCTGGGAGGGTGTGGGATGGGTCTTGTTTTTTTTAATTTTGCGCTTTTCAATGTTAATTTTAATGCTAAAAACCTGATTTTGTGATATAAAACAAAACAAGTAAATCTGCACCTTTCTTTAGTATTAAGCTTTTATCATTGGTGTGAAATTACATTAATGTCTCAAGTTTAAGATTTCAGAAATGTATGATGTTTGATGAAGAAGGAAACAAACTTTGATAATCATATTTTTTTATTAAAAATGTATAATAAAGTACATGTATGACTGACATATTACCAAAATAATATTTTCAGTTTTAATTCAAAACTCATCTAAAGTTTCAAAGTACATTTCTAGTTTCAAAGTAAATTCCTTATAAAATGTTTACTATATACTACATATTTTTACTTTCACCATTATCATCACAGATAAACCATCAAAATTGCCTACTATTTCGACGAACGATTGGCCTTGGAAATTATAATTACCGTTTGTCCGAGATTTGTTACGCAACGCTATCAGATATTGATCTGATTTTTGGTATATTTGTCTACCTACATGACCTACAGATAAAGTATGATATTCGTTCCGGTCTTATGATTTGTTGCGAAGTTATGGGCAATGGTTTAAAATGTTTCCTCCTAATAACCATTTTTCGGAGGCTTTGACGCAACTCTGTCAGATAATAAGCTTATTTTTATGCCCCCGGTAGGATTGCCTTAGCTGCCATGAGGTCACGGGTTCGATTCCTACAGAAGGAAAATTCTTTAGACCTTCCCTAAACACACTGGTTCTACACATAACACGGAATCTAATGCGTTCCAATAAACCTTTAAGTTTCGATGCAATCGAGCAATGGACAATATGACTTTTGTATTTATAAAATATATCCTATGTGCGTCTGCAATATGTTGATGCATGTCATTGAGGGTTGCGTTCACACGATACTCGATTTGGGTGCGGTTATTGAAATATTTTGTTTTTGTTGAAATCGCATTCCCTCATGTTTCGGCGAATGTTTTTTTACAAGTTGCGTAAGATATTTTCTTTTCCAAGTTTCGAATGGACATATGCATCTTTAAATTGATACAGAGCTTGCACAATCTAACAAAAAATGGCCAACAACAGGTTTTAATCTTGGCCGTTTCATAATAGAGCTCAATTGAAATTTGATTCATGTAAATTAATCTGAACAAAATCTGAAATAGATGGCAACGTAATGCATAGTAATATAAGGATAATTTAAACCAATTAGATTATATTGTGAGGTCATAGTTATGACGCTCGATATTTCATTTCAGCTTCTTAGTATGCTTGTTATAGATATATATTGAGTAGTTATGTTGAAAGCTATTACGTTTATGTTTACAATATAACTTGGCCAATGTTCTGGACTCATTGTATACGTTTAATTTAATTAGTGGATGAGAATAAGTAGACGAGTAGATGGCAATTAAAATTAAAAGATCGGCTTTTATATTTAAAGTAACATGTTAATATGTGGTGCGACATTTGTCCGGCATATTGTTATATGTCCATTATAGTCGATTGATTGAAGTCAGACTTGACAACATATTTATTTTTTGGCAAACCGGGCATATGTCCGCTTTACGAAATCGGATTAACGTGGTCTGCATGACACAAACATGCACGTGTTTGAATGGGAACGTACGCATTATTTTGCTGATAATGTTCTAAAAGTCATATATTTATTTACCCTCGTGGTCGATTTTGTGCAAGTTAATTAGTTGCTTTATTTTATATAATGTTTTGTAATAGTAAAGTTTGGAAAAAACTGTCGATGTTGCAATCTTAAATTGTCATTGTATGTGTTGTTTCATTCCTTCATCAAGCATGCAAGAAATATCACTTCGTGTAATAAACGTTGCTTTATTTCCACCGTGTTGGAAGCAGCAACACAACGCAGCTTAGTGACGTCATTTTATGTTTTTCGTGTTGTTTACTGTTTTCATTAGTATGTTGTCCAAACTTAGGACAGAAACTGTCTATAATAATGGATAAATATGATAAAAAGTAAATGTTATTGCTTGGCACGAACATCTGAATCACTTCCAAGGCTCGATTTATAGATTAGCTACGCCTCGCTAAATACACATCTCTGTATTCAACACTTACCTAGTATTATACAGATTTGCAAATTGCCCCCTGATTGATATTTTCCAGCATGTTACTCAATAAATCTATGCAATATAAAAATAATACTTTTAAGATATCTAAACAGCTACATAACCAATGATAATAGCTTTTGTAAGAAATACTTCTGTCAAAAACTCTTTTCGAAGACTGGTATATTTTTGTTAATTAAACTTAAACATGTTTTCGTGTTAGACGGTGAGTAGCTATAACTTCCAACAAGGAACCATACTTTCATTTAAAACGTAAAATGAATACACGTAGACGGATATTGTTTATAAATTGAGAATGGCCATAAGTAAGCCTGCTCTCGGCAGGTGTTCATATGCTTCCGATGCTAAAAAGGTGATATACTAAAATTTATTCCATAGATTTGCATCCTTAATTTACTAGGAATATATGTGTACGTATATATTTGTTAGGTCTGACAAAGCAACTTATTTAACTGATTTATGTATAGACCAGCCGTTCAATAACTTGGAAAAGGTGTACCAGAACAACGAAAAATTCCAGGATGATTTATAGTCTTGTAAGTGTTGCGATGGCTGCGTAGCGTGTATAGAAAAGTGTTATGCTATACAGCGGTTTCTAAAAGCTGAGGTTATAAAAATATCGTATGAAACATACTATTTAGCGAACTATTTTAGTTCAATGATGCTAATACTAAATGCGTGTATAATGCCTAATACAAAATAGCTTTTTGATATACTCTTAACGGAAGGAAAATGTTATGCCGTAAAGATTGCATCAAAAGATGATTTTAATATTGTGGTCGATATTTTGTACAAATACAGATAAGTGTATTTAGCTAGGCTTAGGAACCCATTCAAAGAGCTATTGAATTTGTATAAGATTTGCATCCCAATCAAACTATGCGAAGTATTTATTATATGAATCCCATTATAATCGAACGTCTCTGGGTTTATTTTGAAAATGGAAAAATAAAACAGACTGAACAACACGAAACATTTATAATGGCGTCACTACATTGCGTGTAAATGCTTTTTTCAAAGCTTGAAAACAGTATTATGTATTTGACTTATTCTATTTCTACAATACCTGCGTTATGATGGGATACAGCATGATATACGTGAACATTGGCACATTCTTATCAAATAAAAACTATGAAAACAAGCACTTTATAAAATACATGTACGTTTCCGAAAATTATTTATCGCAGTCTAACAATGGATATAAGCCCCTTAAACATGTTATAGACGTGAATAAATTAAATGATATTTGTGTAACCTTAATTATACAAGTTTCAGAGCAAAATAACGCGATACTGATGGGGACCTTTGGATTCAAAGGCTTTTACCACTACAACTCATAAATCCCAACAGCTATAATTTGATGCGGCACTTTTAACTATATGTTTGTAAAACACACAACGCTATTGTCACGTGTATCTTAAAAAACGAACGCTTGATATGTTTATTAACTACAAATCAGTATTGACCCTTCAAAAATAATCATGTTAAGAATAGTTGTATGCCCATACTTATATTTATCTTATTTCACTTTTTTTCTAAATGAACAATTTGCACAAAGTTTATGTCAAACCTATTTCCAGATGAACTGTCATAACTCAGCTGGTGCGTTCATGAGCTCTTTCCAGTATAGAAACAATACAACACCTAATATTCATGTTTTTTAGATGAATAATTGCAATTTTATTCTTTTGTTGCTCATAAGTTAACTATTTGTGACACATGTATTGCGTTGGTCACATGAAATCCCAAGGGTATTAACGAATAGGTAAAACGTTTGAATGAGTACACGTTTTTTATCACTAAATTCCGGTTTAAGGATTGTAACATGCGGTGTTCATACAACTTGTCACATATAATTAGAAATGCCTTTTGATTAATACGTAAACGTCTCATAAATCTAGGTAAGTTCATCGTACAATGTTGTTGTGAATACAACTTGTCAATGATTTAAACTTAGCAATATGTCAGCGTAGTGAAATAGATGTGCTCAGACATCTGACAGATGAATGATAGTTTATATAAATTTAAAAAAATAGAACAATATTCATAGAGTTATAATGAACACACCGTTTATTTCAAATCACCAACTGACATTGATACAATTTTCAAAACATAGGCACAATAAATAGTGGATTCATTTAATATGTTTCTGTAGTTTTCCTGAAAACAAACAAACAGACATCACGTTCAGTACAAACCCTTTACATGAAGATTAATAAAAAACTGATTAGCAATACACCCTTAAGGCCAACAATTTTTATTAAAATGATTTTCGGATTTTTTTCTAAAAGTGTCGGGTAGGGGGACGGAAAAAAAGATGGGTGACCAAACATGCACTCATTTTAAAAATGTTATGGCATGAAGTTCTTTTTACTAAGCAACCACAGTGATTTTTTTCAAACATGTTGATGTGCAAAATGATCATAATCAGACTGTTAGTCTTGATGTGCAGTTTTGAAATTGGTTTGAATTTTAAAAATATCTTAACTATATATATATATATATATAAGTTCAAAAGTTATGCAATCTTTTCACTTGTCTATAATAACCTTTTTGGTGATTTTTTGAAGTTTTTTTTCACAAGGAATCCATATGTTGTATTAAAAATACTTTATCTCCACAAACAACCAATAAGCTATTGAGGTTTAAAAGAAACATTTATAGTTTATTGTCTAGTAAAAATCAATACCGCAGACAAATAAAAATAGCATAATAAAACGCTTTTCAGTGGTTTCACTGGCCCAAAAAAGCTGTCGCCACTTTATCGCGGTGTGAAAAACCGACCGTAATTCAAACTTAATCAATCAGGACAATCATTTAAGGAACCTTACTACATTAATGAATAATGGCATTTACTATATTGTTATTACTCTGAGAAGTATGTTAATACATAAATAACAATAAGTACCCATAAGTCTTAATATTAAAAGCTTTATTTTTATATAACTAACATTTTTCCACTTGATAAATTGATAACCAACATAATATAATAACGTTAACAATAATGTAACAGTATGCTGCATACCTGTTTCAGAATTATTTATTAAAACCTAGAATCACACAAATATATATCATCTGAAAGGAAAAATAAATCAAACATCAGAAAATAAAGCATCTCAATTCAAATTGTTAAAAAGTTTATACATTTGGTCATTTGGACATGATATATATCAACTTCTGTTTGTTATCAAATTTCATAAATTCTAAAACAACACCTTTTGTTAAAAGGTTTTCTGTTAGTTGTGGTGGTTGATTTCCAGGTTCAATTAAATGAATATTTTTTCACATCTTTTTCTTGACAGAAAGACCCAGAATAATTGCCACCATCCATTCTTGTTGTCTGAAATAACACAAAACATATTTATACAAAAAATATACAACAAATCAACACATAAATGTCACTATCTTTATATATGTCCGAATTTTAACATATCCGAAATATAGTACATCGAGTGAAGGACCTACTTTTGATTTCAGAAATAGTTGGTGTCTTAATTAAAATATATCGTTCCCCAGAACATTTTAATAATGGAACTGTTAAACACAAATGCCTGTTGAAACAAGTTAACATGTGTTTTTGTCATGGTAATTATTAAAGAAATAGCGTCCCTAATACTCGTTATAATTATTGATCTTCGTGACAGTTTATCCCAGGATAACATAATTGATAGTTCAATGTCATAAAGGAGCTGTTAATCCGATAATAACCTCCATAGACTTGATTATTTTATTTGGACATTCATGGTTTGAAATCGTTTTAGAAACTGTTGATTTTGCGATTTTTGACTTTTTGGTACGAACCAGTTCGGAACAAAACCAAAGTTTCGTACCATTTGAAAATAACGAAAAAACACACATAATATGCACAAATTCGTCAATACAACTACATTAAACAACACATAAAATTTTATTCTCTAAAATATGATCGTATTTGTGCGTAAAATATGTAATGTTTAAAGTTGATAGGCGTAAATGGGTTTCGCATTTCGAGCATCTGTTAAATTAAAATCGTCCTTTACTTATTGCATTCATAATATTTTTTAGTCATTTTAATACTATCAATTTTATAAAATTGTAAAGAAATAATAAAATATTTACATACAAATCGATTCCATTCAGGATTTTATTTGACGGTTGCATAAAAATTGGGACATTAGCAGACTTTGCTGATGAAAGCGCTGTAGCGTTCATCAACTTCTTGCACAAACAATGATGGCGTAGCTGTTGGTTAATTCCAGCACATGGACACGATGAAGGAGGTTCGCGTATTAATGTGGGTAATTACAATTGGGTTTATTATGATGATTTATAACTCATTTGAACTATTTGTAAAACCCGCCAAGCGTTTCGTGTTTAAAAGCCACCTTTTGGAATCCGAACAAGAAAAATATTTAAATTTTGTTTTTGGTTTCGTCAAAAATTGGAGTCGACGGGTCCGAAAATCATTTTATTACAAAATTCTGGCCTAAAGTTTAACATAATTGGTGATTACCTTTGTTTTACAGTGGGATAATACTACCTTATGTTTATTTATATAGGAAAATATCCAGAGTTCAAAATACAAAACACATGCGAGTATAACACATCTATGCTTCATTTTATGGCCACTGCTCACCAAAATGCATGGTAAAATGGAACCAGTTCGAATTTAAGAACTGAATTTTTTTTTAATTAGAAATACATTTAATTATGTTTATGTTTAAAATCAAACATAATACGTAACGTAATCCACTTACCTTATTTATTTCCAAGTATTCATCATCCGTCGCAGTATTTGTATTTGTGTAACAGTGACTTTAATTATGAGTATGTATATTTCAGTCGTCAACATAACAAACGCCGCGAAAACCTGATTAATTGTTTATGACAATGAACCTATGACAACGGGCCAATGAACATGTCAAGATAATATATTAAGTAAACAAGGTTACGAATTTAATGTTTTCTATGAAATGAATCCATAAAACGAGTAAACCGGTAACGAATTTACTCTTTTCTACGCAAATAATGGTAGGATGAGCCAATAACATGTTGTTTTATATTTTACGGAAAGCAAAAAAAATTCATATAAATATCGTAACCATGTCTCCAGAGTATATTTACAAACTGCATCTTAACATTAATACTGAGTGAGTGAAAAAAAACTATATATATTTATATGTCTGTATTTGAAAATAAACTTAATTAATGGTTTTAAATATACAAATAATTTGATGATAAATTATGATATAAATCATTTGTATCCTCATCCTCATACTCGCGATCAACAAAAAATCATCATGGTCGTAATCGTTATTAGCTTCGTTGAAATTCATCATCATCATCATCATCATCATCATCATCATCATCATCATCATCATCATCATCATCATCATCATCATCATCATCATCATCATCATCATCATCATCATCATCATCATCATCATCAACATCATCATCATCATCACCACCACAACCATCATCATCACCATAATCATCATCATCATCATCATCATCATCGCAATCTAAAGCACCGATGTCATTATAATCATCATCCTTTTTTAACATCGCTTTGATAATTAATGATCATTTTAAAGCATATCGCCAACTTGTTTGTCGATGCATCTGCTGCTGCGATTCGTTCTGGCATGTTCGCTGATTGTGGGATGTTTTGCAATTAAGAAAATACTGTAGGAAGCCTAAAATATCAGCACGTATCAGGCGTATTTTATTAAATGATAAAAATCGATAATGGAACAACATCTTCGATTGAAAGCAGCGGTTTAAGGACCAATGCAGGTCGTGTTTGTGACCCCACTGTGGTTCTTTACATCAATAATCCATCGGCTTTCGACGAAAGCGAGCTATACAAAAATATGACAACAGTTAAAAACCTGTTTTTTTCTTCCAAGTTACAAAATAGGACATGATCCTCTGAAAATTTACAGAAAGCCTGCATAATCTGACATAAAGAAATGGTTCGAAACATGTGTGTGTAGTTGACCGTTTCATAAAAGAACCTACTGGGCATTTGATTTAATGTAAACTGACATGGTAACACCAGCTTACCAAAGATGGCGACGGTATTTATGTAATAAACGAATAACTTCAACTAATAAAAAAATACTGCAAAGTCCATTCGAAAACGTTTAGGATTTCAGTTCAGCTTTTTTGGTCCACTTTTGATAGATTTATATTGTGTAGTTATGTCCTCTGCATTTACATTAAATATGTTCTTTTCATGATCAGGAGAGCGAAGATATGTATATGCTAAATAGTAGATGGCATATAAAATAAAACGTTCAGTTGATATATTTAAAATTATGTTTTGATTTGTGAAAATTCATTTGTGTGTCATAAAGTCGGAAACACGCCAGACTAGACGCCAGACTTGCTCGTTTCAGATAAACCGGGAACATGTTCTCCTTACAAAGGCGGAATTATGCTGGGGTGTGCAAATGGGATTGCGCGTCCAATTATGGCTGCCCAGGTGAACAAAAATGCTGTTCCTATGGCGGCTGTGTGGACGTGTGCAAGACACCAATAAGTACTTTAATGGCTTTATCCCATCATAAGGCAGGTAATGAAGAAATAACACCAAGTCTAATGAACGATTCTTTATTCAAGCCTTGTCGAAAACATCATATACGCGCAGTATATTTACGCCATTTAAGGTGTTACATTTTTTCAGTCTGTTTTATTTTTCCATTTTCAAAAATTAACAACATCAAGATTCGTTAATAATGGAATTAATACAACAAAAACTAAGGATGTTTTCATTGGGATTAAAATCCGACCCAAATCCAAATGTTTTTTGAATGGGTTTCTAGGCCTAGCTTGATAAACTTATCTGTACTGAACACTAACTAAGTAATCTATATATTTGGATTCACCATTTCCGCCTGTTAGATATTTTCTAGTATTTTAACACAACAAATCAATAACAATATTAAAATAATCGTTTGATGCCATCCAAACGACACATCGTACACAATGTTTATATTTTATAGAACACATTTAATTTGCTTTAAACTTATTTGAAGAATTCAATTTATTGTTAGCTAGAAGCAAAATTGGTTTCGTTATACTCGTTTTTTTTTCATCGCTTTGCTTTCTTTACAGTAAAGCCACCTCATTTGTGTACCTGTGTATACGTCACATCACCATGCCCGTGCTGCCCCAACGGTAGTGTTTTGATCCAGTTAGAATGAAGACCAAGAGATGACGAAGAGGTGTAAAGGGAATGTGTGTTTAATATGTTGTACATATAAAACAATTTAAGCACATATGCGTTTTTCGTTTGTGTTTTATTTCCATATGCCATAGAACTATTCGCAACACACATAATCCTTTGTGTAGTTTTTTTCACGTGTGTGCGTGATGAAGGCAGCCTTGCTTGTCTTGTTGTATACCAGGGTACCACATCGGTTTTCTATCCCTACGGTATGCCTACCGAAGGCGGTTCACTGAAAACCTCGCGCATCTTGGCCGATATGTATAACACGTTTAAATGCCTGTGTACAATGCTGTGGACGTTGGGAAGAAGACTTGAAAACGTGACCACTAGAGGAAGTCAGTCATTAGACCTTTGATTATTTGATTTGTTTAGTAAATCTGTGCGCGACAGTGCATCTATCTTCTGCAAGTGGCCTTCTACTCATTTCCCGCTATACCCGCGCTTTTTTTACTGCAATTTCAGGTCATTTCTATGCTTCTTGTAATCTTCTTCCTGTTCAAATATCCTTCGTATTCGCAATCCGAGTCCATATGCTAACGATTTTTTATTGCTAGAGGGTTGGCATGAGTCTTAGCGTATTTAGAGCTGTTTGTTCGTCGGCTTACCATACAGATCTGAGTAGATATGACCATTTCGCATCCGTACAGTTGTATCTAGGAAAACGATACTATGCCGACTATACCGAAGGTCGACTTGAATATTCTCGTGTATGGAAATCGCATGTATGGTGAAAGTCTTAATCTCTCGCTCGGACCCTAACCATATTCCAAAACCGTCATCTATAAATATCTTATAAAATGCCGGTACTGTATAAGCTGTCATGAGTTCTTCGTCCCACATCCGCTTATAGCTACACGCGTAATTTGTAACTAGCTTTGAGCCGATCCCCACTCCGTCCGTCTGTATGTAGTTGTTTTCATTTAGACTGAAATAGATGTTTTCTAACACTGTCTTGATTACGTCAATCATATCATCAATGGAATTGACTAGTGGGTTGGAGCGCGCGTTCAATGCTTTCCTGCAAGCTTCTTATCCTTCTGTGCTGTGTATGGATGGATACAGTTATCTGACGTCAAAGCAAAAAAGTAGACAATTATCTTCCGGCAATGGTTCTTTTACTTCGTTTAGTTTCTTTATATGTCCGTAGTGTCTCTTACGTAACTGGGCGAGGACTCCACATATTCATTTAATTCATGAAGACCTAGAGGTATTTTATACAGCATATTCATTTTGTAAGCATTTTTTTCGCGTAACGCCACGTCCACGTCGGGTGACGTTACGTCATTTAAGTGCATTTACTTCCAGTGTTGTCAACAGAAGGAAACGCTTTGTGAAATGTTCTGTACAGTCGTTTACTGAAAAGGCTTTGGCCGAAGTATTGAATAAAAGAGTGACTGTGTCAAGTTAAAATAAGATAAGTCTCTGTTTTAAACAGAGAAAAAGAGATCGTTAAGTTTCACTGTTTTACTTGACGGCATTTGTGACGTCTTGTTGTTTTCATTCAAGCAAGATGTTCCAGAAAACTTTTTTTTTAAATGCCGATAATCCTAAGAACGGTTGAAAAAAGGATTCAAAAACAATCACATGCTGGATTTAATGTTATTATTTATTTAATTTACTCGTTATCATAGAAAGAGTCACACTCGTGGCAGTGCTTAACACATGCAACTATTCAAGTTTTGTACTAATCACTCGTGAATTGATATCGATAATCTACCACAAATAAAGAATACCATGCATCTACTTTCCTTATAAGAAACACTGTTATAAATGGTTATCTTTATGAAGAAGGTAATTTAAAATCTTCGCCCAATACATTTAAGTGTATCGTCAATATAGCATAAACCAGCAAACAAAAGACGTCTTTTTAAGGGTGTTAAGACGTTGCTCTGCGACGTCTTTATGACGTCTTATTTTGAAAGGTTTTTTGACGTTTTCCGTATCATGAAAAAGACGTATTTTGCGACGTCTTTATTGTGTCTTTTTTTGGTTGTTTTTTAAAGTTTTTTTGACGTCTTTTCGAGACGTGAAAAAGACGTCTTTTGCGACGTCTTTATTATGTGTTTTTTGGTTGTTTTGAAAAGTTTTTTTGACGTCTTTTCTTGACGCGACAAAGACGTCTTTTGCGACGTCTTTATCACGTCTTATTTTGAAAGGTTTTTTGACGTCTTTCCGCATCGTGAAAAAGACGTCTTTTGCGACGTCTTTATTGTGTCTTTTTTGGTTGTTTTTTAAAGATTTTTTGACGTCTTTTCGAGAAGTGAAAAAGACGTCTTTTGCGACGTCTTTATTATGTCTTTTTTTGGTTGTTTTTGAAAGGTTTTTTGACGTCTTTTCGTGACGCTAAAAGACGTTTTTTTGCGACGTCTTTATCACATGTGTTTTTACATAATAAAGACGTCGCAAAAAGACGTCTTTTTCGCGTTACGAAAAGACTTCAAAAAACTTTCAAAAACAACCAAGAAAAGACATAATAAAGACGTCTTTTTCAAGAAACGAAAAGACGTCAAACAAACTTTTGAAGGTTGTTTGACGTCTTTTTGCGACGTAAAAAGTCGTCTTTTGTGACGTCTTTATATAGTTTTGTCGGTGTAGTTTTTGAAAGTTTTTTCGACGTCTTTTCGTGACGAGAGCAAGTAGAGCTTGTCTATTTTTTTGAAAAGACTATCTAAATATACAGCACTGTAATACATAATCAATAACAATTAGGCCATGGCACAGAATTATCACGTTTTTAGTTACATTAAAGATTGTATTTTAGATTCAGTAAGCCATAGGCCCATGTGAACATGCACATATGTACATAAACAGGCAAGTCACATGATACAATGAAAATGAAAAAGTTGTGTTGAAATAAATCAAGAACCAATAAATTTATAGAAATGAGTTGTGCTAAATAATTAAAAAAAAAGATGCTGATTTATTATACGAGAAGACTCTGAGGCAAAATGGGGGTTGGGTCGGGCAAAACACAAATCTGCGAAGGTGTATATAATTATACATTTTAATCTTGCGGGCTCTATATCTCTGTTCGTTTTATTTATGTCAACACAAAATATATACAACGGTCATATACAAATGTCCAGAGACGTAGATACATGTAACATCTACGTCTCTGAAATAATACATAATATATTATACATTACAATGAAATGTATCATACATTACAATGATTTGCTTCTCACTTATTATATCCGAATCTGTATACATTTATTTTTATAATCGTAACTTTCAAAAACATAATTATGTTGATAATTTAATGAGTTGTTTCAAAGTCGCCCAAAAGATACGCAACATGCATGAACACATTTCGTTATTCTAATGTTTTTTTTTAAAGAGACACCATGATCTGTCAATAAACTCATGCGTTACAAAAGTACACATTCAATGATATGTCAGTATTTGTGTTAAATATTTATCAATAAATTACCAGTAGAGACTTGGTTACGAGAAATCATATCATTATATTACAGTGTGAGAGACATGATACAAAAAGCATGGGCCACTATATTACACAAAGTCAATATTACAGAAGAGACGCAATGCATATATGCACACTCATATGATAGTTACATATTACAATCGTTTGTCTCATAGATGTCAGTAGGGACGCAATATACAAGAACTTATAGCATTTTTACAATATATCAATAGAGACAAAATACAAATAAACAAATATGACTTTATCAGTTTTCTCTGTCGTAATTGCTAACGGAAAACACATTTACAAAACATTGGATGAATATGTTTCTCGAAATACATCAAGAGGGCATATTAAAGAGACACAAATGTCATACACACAGGCATGTGATTATGATTAAAATGCTTTTCTAACTTGTCATAGAGGCTGAATACATATGAACGTATGATAATACTAATATTGTGCATTGAACTATCAAAAGAGACAGTGGGTGTCTTTAACAAATTATGTATAATTTGTGTCGTGTTCTGAGAAAACTGGAAAAAATGCTTGTGCGTAAAGTGTCATCACAGATTAGCCTGTGCAGTCCGCACAGGCTTATCCGGGACGACACCTTCCGCTTAAACTGGATTTTCGCTAAGAAGAGACATCATTTGAACGAAAAATTCCATTAAGCAGAAATTGTCGTCCCTGATTAGCCTGTGTGGACTGCACTGGCTAATCTGGGATGACAATTAACACACAAGCATTATCCCCAGTTTTCTCAGAACACGACACATTTACATATCTGAACATAATTAATCAAAATGCAAACTTAAGACAAACATAGGTTGTGATAGAAAATTAAGTGGATGCTCCCAAAATGGTGTTTGTAAAAAATTCAAACAGGTACAATTACCAAGAGGCAACGTTAATTGTAAATGTTTAAAAGAGTGCTTTAAAGGAGAATCTGAGATATGTCATGGGGCAATGGAATATCCTAATAAAATTACAAATGAAATGTCAAGAGTTTTCATTTAAAACTAAGTATTTATATTGTACATACATTAAAGGGACTGTAAACCAGGAATTTTGAAAAAAATAAAATTTCTAAAATACCGTATTTTTTACAATTATTAGTTTTTGTTGATAAAAATATCACGATTGGTATATTACATTACTTGAAAAAAGTTCATATTTGCAGTATATTCGGTAATTAAATTTTGCGAGGTGAAATCGAAAGTACATCGCGAAAAAAGGTGACATAACGATATACACACAATAAATAACGCAAGTAGATTGAGCATTTATATATAAAATATATCAAATTCACTACGCATGCACAATTTGCATTCCTGGGTTTACCACGTGACGATGATGATCAATTGACTTGCGTTATTTATAATTAACTGTTAGTTACCTGGTATACATACCCAGTAAAAATAAATAAATACAAAAAAAGTAAAAATAAAAAAAAAACTTTTTTTCAAGTAATGTTATATACCAGTGGTGATATTTTAATCAATATAAACTAATAATTGTAAACAAAAATACATTATTTTAGAACTTTTCTTTTTTCATCATTCGTGGTTTACAGTCCCTTTAACTATACATACTGGTCAAGTGTAAAACACAAAAGGGCAATGACAAATCACTATGGCAAGATTGGTGGTCCTTGACCAGCTATTAAGCAGTCCCAATATGGATTGAAATGAGATTAACACATTAAGGTAAGGGTTTTTCGAGCCTTCGGCCCACTCTGCCATTTCTGTCATGCGCATACTTTAAAATCTTAGCAAGGGCCTCCTACATGTCTTTTTCTGTATGGCTTATACTTTGGCTTTCACTAGCTGTGCAGAATATAAAAAATAACAATCACAAAAAGGACTATCATATAGAACAATTTTGGCTGCAATTTTTATACATTGTAATGCAAGTGCTTCATTGTACATCGAGACAACAGCACTTTGACAAATAACTAGTGTAGTGCATATACAATCTGATATAGGCTAGATAAGCTCTGCATGGTCAGATACTGTTCTGTTGGATAATTGCCTGTAGTAAACCAAATACCATATTCGTCCATCTAACGCCCATTATCCTATATAACCGCCCCACATGTTTTCAGAATGCAAATGAATAAGCGCCCGTTCTAAAAAGCAATCATACAGCATTTCTTCGCAGTTATACCAATGTTTTCAATCTATCTATGAGGTCAGCTGGGCTGGAAAATATCATTTTACACAGAATCTCTAATCCACCTGCTTTGTCACATTGCCTATATTTATTTGTCACACTACACTTAAGAATACCTATGTGCTTTAAAAAAATGCGACAATTTTGCTAATTTCTTTTGGAATGTGTCCCACAATGTATCCTTCTTTTAAAACAGAAATCGGGTATTTGTCACACGGATTATCTATTTCACGCTTTGTTTGTAATTCCTCTCCGCAATTAGGAGTCTAGATATTTCTATACACGTGATATCCTCAAATAGCAGACATACATTCAAATGATGACATTTTAAGTGTTGACCTTGCTGAACTGTTAACATTCCTAACTCACGCGCACTGTTGATTACGCCATGGACTTGATGATAAACGCCATGATCATTAGAGTTGGAGGTGGACGCTACGGATGAATTGTTTTACTAGACTTATGCTTCAATGTAGTACCCTTTTAAGCCCCCCCCCCCCCTCATTTTTCAGAATTTTATTAGCGCTAGATGGGACGAATACGGTATAGTTTGATTACTTCTACTTTTCTAATAACCATTTGCCCCTCAAAAATACTTTTCCATGTGTGATATATAACACGTATACAGTGATATATAACAAAAACTGTCTGCTGACAGAATGCTCCACTATTATCAGATTTTGATAATGTAGTGGAATTTATTAGCACATGTGTATTTGGGTTACCTGCTCATCTAAAATGAGTCCTCTGTGACATACATTTGACAAATATTAAATTTAGCGTTAACTGCCCTTAAGAAATGGGACATAATTCATTTTGGATTGTTAACATGCATACTCAATTTAAACAAAATACCTTTGAGAGTTTCTGAGTAATCGAAAAAGGTTAACCAACAATGAAAAGTTAAAGTCCAAAAATGACAACTCTCATAAAATTAAATTTAGAGTTATCTGCCCTTCTTATTTTTGTAGTGGAATCAACTAGTATTTAAGAAACCTGCCTATCTAAAATGGACATGATCAAAAGGAATAATACATAATTAATCAAAAAAGGGTAATTATTATGACAAACTTAAAATTAGTATTATCTGGACAAAAAGGTTAAAGTCGGCCGAGTTGATATTGGTATATTTTCCCATTTATGTTATGTGTCGCAAAAAAGTGATTATGAGTCAAAATTTTATGGTATTAATGTCAGATTTGCAAAAAATTAGGTCAAAATCGGTCAACAAATGCCCAAATTCAAAACAATGATAGGGCTTTTCAATTTCTGTCATGGACAGAAATGATCTAAATTTAAACAAGCGCGGGTCACATTTAAAACCACATGATCATTGCATCATTGTTTACAACGTCATTTGCCATGGAGAAACTGTATTATTTAGTAGTTCTTCTTTGTTTTGAAAAGCGCAGAAGTGGAAATTACGCATTTTATACATTGATGGTGACGTCACTACGTTATCGTCAGTCAGACCGGTGTGTACACAATGGAAATCACGTGAAATTGGCGCTCACGTGACCCAAAGTGTGCATATGCACAGGTCATTATGTACATTATTAGGTTTCGTATTTATGATGCTTTTGGCGTTTTTTGGAACAATATTTGCGAAAATCAGTATGGAAGGGTTTAGAATGTATCTGATGAATACTGATAAATTCTGGTCAGTTGAGAAAACCAAATTGTTTTGAGAAATATCAACTCGGCCGGCTTTAACCAACGTCGATGCCAACGAGAGGGTCATGACAATAGCTCCACATTTTTTTCCGAAAAGTGGAGCTAAACCATATTTGTGTACAGAACAAGCCCAATACCTTTAAAGACAGAATACACTGCTGTCTGTTTTTTTTACAATTTTTGGTTCGACATTAGGCCTTGACTGTCCGCTTAGGTTGAACTTCGCCATGAGGGAGACATTCATCACCCTGAAATCAGAAGTCCATAAGTAAGAGTTCAAGTTTTAATAGTAACTTTAAGAAACAAGTTCATAGAATCGGGCTTTTTTGATGAATGTCCTATGAATATCATAAATCTTTGATCGATACAGATACTCAGGTCATCATACGAACACACTATTCTAAATATATGAAACAAGTTGATTTTGATTGTAACATTGATTTCGTTTTTTATGGTATTTGTTACTTCGATCATTTGTTTGTGTCCAGAAATCGCCTGATATAGCAGTTTCGCTTTTTAATTTTGGAATATAAATGTGAATGTCGTGTAGTGTAAAGATGGTAGACGTCTAAAAGCGTATTGAGTATTGAATAATTTATATACTGATGCGATCGTTTCTGTATAACAGGGGATTGCCTTGAAGGAATAGTCATTCATTATGTTCTGCCTCCATGTGTGTGTTTTTGTTTGTAGTGATTAGTGATTTAAAATGTATATGTCACTGGTTAAAACGGCGAAAAATTAACAGCTAAACAAATTTAACATTTACAGTTTTCCTGCAAAACAACGTCCTTTTCATAATCATGACGTAACAACTCCAGCATAATGCTCCATTTTAACGTTTAAAAACACTTTGCAAAATATTTAAATATAAAGGCTGTTTATGTTGTGTCTTTATATATTATCGATTTGCATTCGCTCGTTATACTGGTAAATAAATGTTTTCGCTCTTGGCTGCGCCATTGATTAACAAATTATTTTATTTGATCCCTTTTAAACAATAGTCGACACTCTACCTAAACCAACACATGGCTTTTATTCATTTCGCTTAATGTATTCAGTGATTGCCATTTGATTGTTATCAACACGTGAATCTGAAAGCTTTTCCTAGGATATGAAATATCATGAGGTTAATAAATTCAAACACACTAACTGAAATGGTCCGACCTAAACATATAAAGCTAGTTAGTAAGTGCATATATATGTTGACATTAATATTTGCTTATGCGCATAAATACATTAAAGTTGACACTGTGTTGTAAACAGTTTCATAACATTGAAGCATAAGTAATTTATTTAACGCGCGGATACTTTTTAAGTAACGCATACACACATAAAAAGCAAAAGTCTGTACTGTGAGGCGTTTACCGTCAGGCATTCATTAGGAAATCACTTTGTTTAGGCATCACACAAAGTCAATTAAGATTTGACATTTAATGCTATAACTGAAAATGCTCTTGTTTAACATGCATGTTTAGCTTATGTTTTATGATTGTCCATTTACACCTTCATTTATTATATATTGTTTTACTCTATGAATTTTTGTATTACTCTTATAAAACTACTACAGTACGAATGCATGTAAGATATATAATCAAGCGCACGCGACTCTATTTAAAAAGTTGTAATCTCTACCGTCTCAGACCCCTCTGGATCGTTACTAAATTGTCCATCTTAATGCGATAACTCTGTAGGGTAATTTATGAACCTACTTTGTTGAGTCAATTGTCAGTAGGTTGTAATAAGGGACTAGAGGAAAGTAACAAGAATGAGTCTTTTGAATATGCGGTGGCTCCTGATTGTTGGCATTTAAATGTTTGGTGATTTGCTTTTGCATTCATAATAGGCATTGTATAATCGGTCATTTTCTAATAAGAGAATTATACCATTATAAGTATAAAGTGTTTCCTATGTAATTTCATTATTTCATTATTAACATTGACATTTTAGAAATATGTTAAATTATATTAAAGAGTGTTTTGCTGCTTTCTTATTCCTATGTAGGCACTAAGTGTACATTGCATTCATAATCAAATTGATAAAGTGTGTCTGCAATAAAAAACTAAATAAAACAACAACACCAATATGTATATAAAAGTTAATAAACAGAAACTGTCGCGTGTGCCCTTAAGATCATTGAAATGTTAAGTTAAATGTTCAATACATTTTAGTCTTTTAGTTATTGTTACAATTAAACACACAATACAATACGTTAAATGCGTGCTTATTTTCATAGCGACAGAATCCATGCAATTAACACGACAGCCCAAATAACTGAACTATCGGACTGCCACCAGTCCAGGGGAGGCTGGTTTCATGGGGGTTCAAATGATATTCTTTTTTCTTCTCTTCCATAGAGAGTATATCACCAGCGATTATGTTTAAAGCATTATATACACAGTCAGTATTAGGATAATGTAACGAAAACAGTTTGCTTTCTAGTTTGCTTCATACGATATTTTCATTGGATCTTCATTAATTAGGATTAATTGCAATTATATTAAGTAATTGCTGAGCTTTAAGCAACCTTTGTATGGCATCTTGAACTGTTGCAGAGTGAAACAACTGTGCAATTAATTAACCTTATAAATACATGATTAAAATTCGCAATTTAAAGAGCAAATCAAATATATGAACGATATTTTATAATAAAACGTGTGCAAAGTGTACGCAGATTATATGTTGTAAAGCGATTGAATCAACAAAAATACTGATAAATTTACACTTAATACCTGTTCATTTGTATTCACTAATTCCACTTTATATTTGTCGTGTAAACATTGAACCATACTTTGGTTTCAATCCATCCTTGGTTTTGAACTCCAAAGTAAATTAATGTCGAATCGTGTGTTTCAACCAAACTATGGTTTTGAAGACCTTGCATTGTGTTTGTTGTTCGTGAGCATACATTGAAAGTGGATTGCAGTGGTTTAAAACTTCCACTCAATATACTTATTTTGTATCATAATCATTATTCTTTTCACCATCATCAAACTAATCATTCGCAGAACATCACCATCATACTCATCATCAATAACAACACAGCCGTACTACCATCACGAAAATTATCTCAATCATCTTTCCAAAAACTGTATGGTTATTTTCCTCTTTACAATCATCTTATTATTATTGTTTTGTTCTTACCACAACCAACATATGATACACGATCTATACATCATCATAATGCGGCTATAAATCACATGTTTGTATGTAATAAAGTATTAACCATGAGTTATGATTTATTTTTTCTTATTAAAGCCAAGATATTGACGGCCAGATTAAATATCCAATCAGCAAAGAATACATAAAAATCTATCAAAGATTGAATATAAAATCCCTCCTTACCACGTTATACATAAATCCAGCTCGAAATAACAAAGTAATATCCCTTTAAAAAACGTCATACTCAATCGGTTGTATAAATCAATAAGGCGCATTCTAGTAACGTTATACAGATGTGAACGCTCATTTGTCTCCGCACACCTTTCTTAATTTCGTGGCTTGCTTGACGGAGAAAGCGCCCGGATGTGTCGACGTATACGACGAAAACGTTGGCAGGTTTAATGAACTAATTGCACGATACACTGATTGTCGAGTTGTTGTTATCATCATTTACACACGTGTTATATATTGATGCAAATTGCTTAACGCTGATGAATCCCAAACGTGACGGTTGATTAAAAACAGGAAACTAATACATTTCTTATCTCGCGTTATGTGAACAACATCGATGACAAGGGTTACAATAATACATTTGTTATATTTAATTTATGTTAATGCAAATAAATTGAGAAAGATAATCTAGCAATGGGTTGTAGGGCGCTATTTAACTGCGAGTTACCCTGCAAACATCATTTAATATTATCATATATTGATGACTTGTTTTGTCTTTTAAAACAATAGCTTATGAAGTGAAGTATGTATTGTTTGTCATTTCAATTCTTGATGACAATCAAAACAAACAACGAAATATTACAATTATTCTTGCAAATTCGTTGAATTGTATTCAGTGAATTCTTGGATTCTGTTCTAGAGGCTTCAATATACAGTCACACGGATTAGCTTATAGGAAAATGTAACAACAATCCTGATTTTCTTAATATATGTAGTTTAGGTGTGACCTCAATTTAACGCATTTAAATATTACTTACGCTAAAATTTTGTATGCATATTAAAACGACAGAAAAGCTCGTTATTCAATATTTAGTATTTGCCAAATATGTATTCAGTTGAAACCCCTTCATAATAAAATATATGCCTTTCTCAATACTCATTCTCTAGTTACTCTAATAAGTGCATTTAAAGAGGTGTATAGCGCTTCGTGTGTACAAAATACAATGCATTGATCGCCCTGTGTAATATCGTGATAAAGGATCACTATATGGTTTCTTGCAATACAACAAAACACAATAACTCGTGCGATACAATCAATTGGATCAACACAGTTATGTAATACTACCTATTTATTATTTTATAAAGAATACCTAATATAAGAAATTGTCTTAAAAAGAGTTTTGGTTTAAGTTGGTTACACATTTCATAAGTTTATCTGACTTGTTAATTACATATTGATAAACGTTCCATAATAAAATATGCACAGTGAACGCTTTTGGCTAGACATACAAAAGGGAACTTTTTTGACTTGGCCATCGCGATTCTTACGTTTTGATTATATGTGGGAGTACTAAGCCATAGTTTGTATTAATATTCTCCACAGAATGTTGTATGCACATAATATAGCATGCGATATTTCTTTGTCCAAATCAAACTCATCTGTGCGCAACGTTACCTTAATTTTGCATGTGAGTTTCAAAAATAATTACCTCCACGTTTTACAAAGCATATTGTCCTCAAGGGGTGAATAGCATATTTTCAAGTTTTATTCGTTTTGAAAGGAGTTATCTCTCTTTTGTTAACACAAAGATAAATAACATATACATGCTTCTTATTACACGAGTTTCATTTTGCATACATATAATCATATATGTCAGGCAATACTCAGATTTTTAAAAGTTGTGAAGAAGTAAATGTGAAATTTTCATCAATCAGATAAATTAATTTTGAATAAGTAAAAGTATTTGTCCTTAAAATCCGGTTCAAGGATTGTTCATTGACTTAGTTTATTACAACTTGTCACCGGTTGAATTAAAATGTGTTTTTATTTATTTCACATATAAATCACATACATCTGTGTAAGTACTTTGCACAATGTTGGTGTGAATATAACTTGTCACCAATTTAAAGTAAGTATGCGTATTTAAATAGATTTCTTCAAGTATTGACGAACTGTTAATTGTAAATGTCGTAAGACATTTGACAGATGAATATCATGTATATTAATTGGAGAAATATAACAATAGGCATTTAGTTATTATGATAAAACATTTTATTTTATGGGAAATCATCATTTGACATTTATACCATTAGCAAAAATAGGCAAAATAAACCATGGAGTTATAAGTATTGTTCTGTTTTTTCATAAAAAAACAATATGAATAACTTTTAGTACCAACCACTTATAAAACATAATGCAAGCATTTTAATAAAAAAACTTTCGAGCGTTACTTCTGTAAAGTTTTAGATTTTTGTTGTGTACCTTTGTTTAACAGTGGAATAAACATACCCTCTGTTTAGTTATCCGGAAAAGAACCAGAGTTTAATATATTGTTTGTATGATCATCGTCAACAACACAAATGCCGTGAATTCCGAAATCTTTTGACAAAAATACGATTGAGATTAAGTATTATCCTAATACTCTTGATCATCCAAATAATCGTCATGATCGTACTAGTTGCCGGCCTCGTTGAAATCGTCGTTATCGTTATTATGATAAATATCATCATCATCATCATCATCATCATCATCATCATCATCATCATCATCATCATCGTCATCATCATCATCATCATCATCATCATCATCATCATCATCATCATCATCATCATCATCATCATCATCATCATCATCATCATCATCATCATCATCATCATCATCATCATCATCATCATCATCATCATCATCGTCATCTTCATCATCAGCAGCAGCAGCACCATCATCATCATCAGCAGCAGCAGCAGCATCAAACCCAATTGCACTATTGATTTAGCTTCTCGTTTATGCAATCATCGCCACAAGATAATGCACTGCAATCTATGCTAGTTCGCAAGAGCTACGCAACGTGCTCACATTTAGTTATGCAATTCCTATTTCAGCGAACACCTGGCTGTTTCGGAAATAGATAATACACTCGCGATCACTAAGGCAACCGCAACCGGCCAACGCCGTTCCGTTGATTATCTAGTGCAACATATTACAAATAGGCAATCGCTAAGGCCACCGCAACAGGCAAAATTAATTCTCGGTACGCCGTACCGTAGACTGTCCCATGCAACATATAGTAAAATATTCGCAATGCCAAAATAATTTTCAAAGCCAAACATATCTATTCAGGTACGCCTAAGTACGCCGTGCCATCGAGCGAGTACTTAAGCACCCATACTATACCGATACTAATTTGGAAGGCATTCCTGCCATCCTCACACAGACTAGCACTACGAGAATGTTGATGACAACATGCTAAGTTTACCTCCAACGGACGTTTGTATATCATTATATAGTTACCTATTTATACTTTTAATGCTTGCGATCACCTGTAAGAAATATATTTTCCGCAACAAAAAAAAATTATTTATTTTTTCCCAAATGCTATGACAAGTTTTTAACTTATTTTAATAAACGTTCTCGCACTGAATAATGTCGAGTCCGACTTCAGATAAATGAACGCCATAATTTCTGAAAAAAAAACTGGCGTTTCCAAATTAATGTCGATTGTTAACACATCTGCCATACAGAGCGCATTTATTTGTGGCCAACATGATTCACACGTTTCCGTTTTTGTCTATTGTTTTTCGTTTCCGAAGCCCTCCAATTAAATCTGGGAAAAATGTTTCTCCAGACAGTGATGCTCGACGAAAATGAAAATATTTAATGAATACTTGAACGGAAACTTAAAGGTTATGCCGGACCAAATCAGTACCTCCCAGGTGAACTTCTTGTACCTTCGGTGGCATCCGGAATAGAGCGGGAAGCTGCATCTTGTGTACGGCATCTGCCGACCCCATTCCACAAACGCCCATCCATAACACTTGTGCCCCATCCGGAAGGTTCAAGTCCGGCATCCCTTGCGGAGCAGCTAAGGCATATATGACATATACGCATTCGAGTTCCACCTGGCCATCCGCATAATTCGATCGCCTGACACTCTGGTACTGGCTCAATATGTCGCTCTGCCTGTTATAAACTGTGTGATTTAAAAACATTGCAATCAAAACCAGACTCTTTTAAACACTTCTTAAGTGCCGATGAAAATTGATAACGCGTGACAGGTCTATAGTTATTGAGCACAAAAATTCGATTCGATGTAACGGGCCGAATGCCTAAGTATAGTTTGTGGTTGCAAACTTGGCATATTAATTTCCTTGTTTCACAAGGAAGGCGTAAATAAACACGATTTCGAAACTATTTAGTTTTTGACATAGCTTAAACATATCAAAACCTGCTGATTCTGAATCAACCAAATGCTGCCAACGCCGTGAACAACACAGATTCAGGTTTTTCATGCGACCATACGAAGAATTTAACATATTTTCCAATATTGAGATCGTTAAAGAGGCTCTTTTATCCACGACAGACGTTTTCCTGCGACAACCCTGAAGTGTTTTGCTTACAACAAATATGTCCGAAATGCAGTACCGACCGTTAATCGTATTATACAATGACAACAACGATAAGTATGTAGTTATAGAAGACGACAAAAATTCTTCTCGAAACAATACGTCATACACATGATTTCCTTGCTATAGGGAGCTGGCCATACTGCAGCTTATCTATACAACTCCCTGAATTAATTAAATGAACACATCGCCATTTTCTAAGCCAATTGCGTGTTTTAAGAAATGCGAGCGATTACCAATTCTTAAGCTATATTAATTTTTTTCCATAGATAGGCAGGCATTTGAGTTGCTGCCGTGTCCGCGAACAGGGCTAGTCTCCGATATCCCTCTTGCTGAAACCGTGATCATGCAACTTCAACTTCGTTTGTGCTACCGGGAATATGGTCCGTTTTAAATACACAAGTGTGAACAATTCCTTGCATGGTAAATACTCTCTATAAAGCAAGAATGCGAACTGACTTGGGCGACATTGAATTCAAAATGTAAACAACGGCCTTATTGTCACAATTAAAGCGCATTTTCTTGTAAGTCATATGTTCACCGAACACGACCGTGGCCACCACTATAGGAAACAATTTCAGTAATGTTGTATCTTTAGTCAGCCCTTTCCGAACCCAATTCTTATGCCACTTTTTCAGGCAACAGTGGCAGTTAAACAATATACCGAAACATAAACCTCCCAAACTATCAGTAAAGAAAATTAATGACGTCATTTGGTAGCCAATATCGATCGTGAAGAAAGGAAACCCCGTTGAAATGTTCAAAGAAATCAAGCCATATAATTAAGTCTCACCTCCTGGCATTTGTGATTCTAACGTGATGGTGTGATTGTTTTATACCGCATGTAGCGTTAATCAGACGTCTGCAAAATTGTCTTCCAAGAACACAAATTTAATTAGCCTACGAGAGACTGCATTACTTTCAACTTTACATTTTTACTGTTAAGAACAGCGTTAATATTTCCTACAATCTCTTTTATTTTATCTGCGGGGACCCTAACAACCATATTAACAGTGTCAGGTTCGAGCCCTAAAAAACTAAAACGTTCGACGGTCCCTCCGTCTTTTCGTTAGCGAATGGAGCGCCTATTCCTCGTATTGCTTCATTAAATATTTCCACGTTCCGTCGACACCCCTTTTCAGATATGAGCCCAAGGAGGAAGTCATCCAAATAAAGCAAAAGCTTCCGGTTTGTTAAACGGGCGTTGATAACATACTCTAGAAATTTCGAAAAAGTTTCAAACAATTTAGGTAAAATACTGCAACCAAGAGCCGCTAATTTATCGAAATAGTATTTTTCATTAAAAGAAAGCCTAAGTAATTGAAAGTGACAAGGATTGATTCGCAACAATCTTAATGCACGCTTTATTTCAATTTTAAACAGAAAGCAACTATAACCCAGATCCTAAATCATATAAATTGCTTCGTCAAAAGTCGAATAATTAATTGAACATGTTTTTGGGATCTATATATTATTTCACTTAATTTTCAGATGGATAAAACAAATGATTGATAAATCTATACTCGCCAGGTGTATTTTATTCTGTACTATTCCTATTGGAGAAAATCGAAAATTATAAGTGGCACCTCAATAAAAGGACCCGCGACACGACCCGCCTGAATGTCTTTATCACTTTTTGTTGTACTACTGACAAATGGATGTATTGAGCAGCAGATTAATGTTTTTTGGAAACTCTGGCCTTTCGTTTGCCTTCATAGCTTAGTCATATTTGAAACCTGGCAAAAAGTACAAGTCCATCAACTGAATTGCTATTGTTTAGCCATGACTCTAAAACTTCTACTTAAATTGGCGACGGAGCTAATGAAAAAGCCCGACTATCAGCGACTTAAGCGCCCCTTCCGGGTCTATGAAACGGCCTTAATCTTGGGGCACCACGTGGTTGACCGCGAAAGCGACTGGCGTCTAGACCTTGAATGTTTGGTTGGCGATACGTATTTAACAGACACAAATGCCCCCTATTTTCCGGAGAACATAAAGTGAATTGGTGGCTACCACCGCAGTTGACACACGGGTGTTCAAATGTACAATAATGACCAAATTGACATGAATTTCTTAGGAAGTCCCGGCAAATGGACCGTCCCGTTTGCCTTTGTGCGACACTTGTTTCTCTAAATGACAGGCATCTAAGCCACAAATCATGAATTAGCGCCGACCATGAAGGAGGCATGACCGCCTGTAGATACCAAAACTGATGGTCATATTTCTCCCAAACATTTCCCCCGTGCCGTTCTGCACACTCTCTTAACGTGTTAACATTTTGTGAAGTCTCTGAAATTGAGCAAATAAATAAATGTCCATGACAATTATAAATGCATCAGACCAACGTTCGATTAAATTAAATACATCTTTTCATTCCTTTGGACAACTTTCTAACGACCCATTATTCGTAACGAAAACAGAACCCCCGTTTGTGTAATGCGCTTGCTCAACTGCCCCCTTTAGCAATTATGCATATTCGCCACAAGAAATACGCTGTTTAAGCGACGCAGGCACGTGGGTTTATACATCATTATTTGTTGCGATATAGAAATGCTTTGAAAGTTATCCATTCGAGAAAGACTTGACCTAGGTTTAAATTGAACGCTATTGCCTCGTACTCACCCACGTTGTGACCACGTGATAGCCCATTGGCTGTGTGACAAATGCCTGAAAAATCAATAACCTCACAATATGCGGCGATATTGTCTGCGCTACGACGTTTTGCAGGTGGCACTGCTGCGGGTGTCGCCTCTGGTTCTGGCGCAGGAACAGGGTCTGGTGCTGTCTCTGGTACCGGTGCCGTTTCCGCCTGGCCCTTCTACGCCGCCTGGCTCTTTGTCCATTCACCGGTTCCGGATCGACCGCCGCCCGCATCTCCCATCTCCCTCTCTGTCCCCGTTCCGCTACTGCTTGCCCCGCTCGTCTTCGCACGTCACGACCTCTACCCGATATTGTAGATTCATGTTTTATGTATGTGTATTCACGTGTTTTGCAGCCAAAGCTAATTCGCTAAAGGAAGAGATAAGTAAAACCTGAGCTTTGACACCGTATTGGTGACGTAAGACAATCACTACTGATAGCTATTTCAGGCATGGATTACTGTCGTCTGCTTGTATTTTATTATCGATACGAAATGTAAACCTTTATCTACCGAAGACATGTATTCGCTTCTTATAATCAGAGAAATGAATTTTTATAAAAAAACTTATTTTTTTTTTGTTAATGTTGTATTGACTAAATTAAAACAGATATTAAATTTTGAGCCTCAACTTATACTTATACAAGTCTGTACAAGCTTTGCGTTTTTACTAATGAGATATCGTTTGATAGCAACAAGGCCTATCGCTGTTTTGATCTTATCAAATACATATTTTATATAAATTGTATATGGGTCGCGATTATCAAATGAACGAAAGGACATTTCATGAAGGCTATTTTACACCTGTCGTATAATAAGTGAATCATAACTGCATATAGCATAAACATAATAAACCAGCATTTAACATTATGTATACCTTTACCTCCAGTTTAATAAAAAATGTAAAATACATTGATAAGAACACAAACCCCACAAACAGCAATAACCCAATATATACAATCACCTTAAATCTCGGACAATGTGTTAGCCATAATTGTTTACGCTTTATTTTTCCGGTCGTTGTTTCTTTGCCAAATGAATTATTGATTTGAATGACTTGCATTTATTACAGCCTTTATTCTCAATCGTCACTGGATTATGAGAAAGGATGCACGGTGTCAATACGCAGAATTTAGATGTAATATAAACTGCGTTCCCACCAAATATAAGGAAAATCATACCCCAAGTTATGTATAACAACGTGTCATTTAAAAAAGATGGTCTGATTGTGTTTGCCTGAATTATATTGTAGCACATTGTGAATATCTTCAGACATAATGGCTGCATTAACTTGACATAAGTACATAGAGTATCGAGTTTCCTCGCGATACACCCGGGCTGTTGTGATAAATGTCAAAGAATTCACGTTTCATTTGAATAGATTGTCCCAAAACAGGTTTGCTTAAACTTCACATCTAAACATTGTTGTGAAATAAATAAGGATGTTAACTTACATTATTTTAAGATTGTCACTTTTGATTTTTGTGTAGGCATATGTCGTTCCTTATAAGCGTGTATTCATTCTTACGTCAGATGGTCATAATTGTACCGTTATTTTTTTATTTTTGTATTATTTTTATACCACATTTATATAGCGCCCTTTTTCATACTCGAGATGTGCGTTCAAAGGCGCTTTACAGTTTTTCCCTGACCACTGGGTCATAAGTCGTCCGTTAACATGTTGGCGCAGTATGCAGCCTCGGCACATTGGCTTATTTCCCTCACAGGTACCCATTTATACACCTGGGTGGAGAGGAGCAGATGTGGAATAAATTTCTTGCTCAAGGAAATTCCAGTGGTCGGGGCGGGATTCGAACCCGGGACCTCTTGATTCCTACGCAAGCGTCCTACCATTTGACCACTGCTCCCATGCTTTATATCGTGCTTTGCATACAAACAAAATTTAAATTTAGAATTGTTTACTCACCTATAAGAGACATGATCAATTTTGTGTCAACCAGAACATGCTGTTCGTTGAACGTCGTCTATAATAATTTTTACTTGACTACAATTACATACGCTTTCTGAAATCTATATGTATAAAATTTAAAATTATTTAAGTTATTAACTTGATACATTGCTTGCGCGGTTGTGTTTTTTTTTTATCCAAATCAGGTTTGTTTTCATCTCTTAGTTGAACGCCTACCGAAACGGAGATCGAAACTAATATGATATGCTGTAATAAATACATCCTTGAATAAAAACATGTTTACTTTTCCGTGAATTCAATGTGAAACAAGAAACTAAATACCCGCATTACGCTGCTCCATGAAAAAAACGTTATAACTAAGATTTTTTAGCTTGGTATTAAACTGGCGCAACTAGAGCAGGTGTATGTTCGCTGCACATATCTTGTTATTGAGGTAGAGTTGCATTTTCACCACCACAATAACCACTATAATTATCGCGAGTATAACATCCCTCATCTCCACGATGAAAACTTTCATATTGTGCAACACTACAAACGCCACCAACACAAGTACTTTCACCTCCCTCGTGATCATGATTATCACCTCCGTCACCACCATTAATACAACATAAGACGATTGACACGACAACTTGTCCATCACCACGACGACTATAAACGACATGATCACCATGAGTAGCATGAACAATCACAATGAATGTCACATGCATCACCATGACTGTCAACTACAACAACATAACAACTATCAACTTCATAATCACAATAAATTTCATATTCATCATCACGCCTTTCAACTTCATTATCACCATGGCTATCAACTACAAAACCAGCATGAATGTCACATACATAACCATGTTTACAACTCCATCATTATCCCGACTGTAAACAACATAATCGCCATATTTAGAAAATCGGATTTTGTTTCCACAATCACGGCTAGTAAATGACCGTTCTCAATTATTTTATTAAGGATATCTGTTTTTATATACGTATTTTCACAACATTTAAATGGTTTTGAAAACATTTAACAAATTCAGAAACTTAGTTTCTCCTAAATTTAAGAATTTGTCAATTTCTATTGGTGTACACATATCCAGTACATATATTCTCAAATTAGCCTGACAAATACGTGAGCTAATACATTAAAATACGAATTATTGAATAATAATGCACGTTTAGTATATTCCATAACACAAAACAACAAACGACATATTAGATACTTGGCGACGTGCGCTTTAAGAATTTAAACGAATTTAAATTGCTGATTAAGGCGGGGAGGGTGTGAGGTGACTTCATCATAAGTTGATCGGTCGCTACTATTTGCATATATATATAAGCCTTATGATAAGGACAATGCTTGTTTTAGATTTTGTTATATGAGATGGTATAATAACGTACAATGCACAACATATGATAACTAGTAATATGTACATTACATATTAAGAAGATATGTTACTATAAATTAGCCTTCTAGAGAGAAATGTACAGGAAAAATACTTTTATATGAGTGAAGAAACTAAACTGAACAATGAATAATATGCACTGAACGTTACTAAGTTAACAATCATTATATTTTATGAATGATGATGGGCAATTACGAATTTTAGACGGAACATGACTTTATAAGCGTGGTAGCTGGGCGTGTACACTACAACAATGTGTTAGTTCCTAATCAAGGAAGAGTCTCCTTAAATACGTTCGGCCAATGATATATGCGCTCTGTACGTTCAACTGTTAATAAAACATGCAATGGTCACATTAACGTATTAATAGAGCTGCTGTGCCCTCTACAAGCACGTGTTGCCCCATTACCCGGGATACACGTGTTTTGGAGTGTTGACCACTAAAACATGTGTACTGTATTTAGGAAAAGGGAACAAAGAGAAGCATTATTGGATGATGCATTTAGCTAGCTCGTGACTGTATTGGTTTAATAGCGCTGTGCATACTCTAAAACCAAGTATTTGTCAATAGTACTGGAAAACTTTTGTTTGTTAATTAAGGCCAATGAAACGTTTGCGGTAAACGTTAAAATGTAACAAAAACGTTTTGGACAAATGATCACGAGTAGGGCGGTAGAGGTTTGTAAACTCTACAAACTCGTATAAGTACATAATCCGGGAAAACTCTCGTTTGGGACTTTTCGAAACGGAAAATGGGTCCCACCATTGTAAATGATTAAAGCCGCCTTAAGTTAATACAAATGCTGAATCGAATACATGATCACGCGCGCGTGACTATTTAAGACGGCGAGTGACTATATCCGCAGGTGAGCTGTTTCTCCACTTAACAATTTCCGTCATAGTTCAAGATTAAGGCAAGTCCTTTGTTGGGGTTTTTCGACATTTAAAGACAAGCACTTATGTTATACTTTATTAACAACGTTTGAATAATCACGTGTCTAAGATTCATTTAGGCGACACGTTACTATATCAGCATGGCAGCGGGTTTTTACTCAAAAAGCGCGCACCGACAAATAAACCAAGACGATTTTTGGAACTTTTGACAACTTAAACATGGTCACAGTACGTTTGAAACCGCTAAACAAAACGCTAAACTTAAAAAAAATTGTCACATGAGCGTTGACGTGGTCGTGACGCACGTTAAATTCAATAAATATTGTCGAGCACGTTACAATTCAGATGGCATTTTAATATATCAGCGTAATTTCCGCCTCTACAAACCCGTATTAGTCCTTAGTTCGGTAAATCTCTTGGTTGTGACTTTTGATACTTAACCATGGTCGCTTTACTGTTTACTGTTTACTATGTAAAAAATCGGCTGGAAGTGTACTAAATAAATGGTCGCTTATGACACGTGACTATTTCCGCACGATATCTGCCTGTGTAGTATATAACCACGCTGTAGTTAAAATTCATGGCAAACTCTTGTTTTGGACATATGACCGAATCTTGGTATGATGAAAAGCAAATATAATCACTTAATTGGATGAATTTGCATGTGACGAATTTAGACGGCTGGTGACTTAATCAGCGTTATTGCGTCATGTATCGTCTAGAATCACCTTTGAGTCTTGGTCATCTATTGCTGTCACTGAGATATGAGAAATTAACAAGTACGTGTTGATCCATACTCCTGGAAAACTCGTGTTTGGGTCATATTTAAACGTTAACGTTGTCTCTGTGTGTTACACTATAAATCAGAGCGCTGAAAGCTGATTGGATACATGTTCACATGCAAGCAATTTATTTAAACGACACTTGACTTTATCGCCTTAGTACTTGATCGTGAACGCTAAAAGGACGTTTTAGTCAAAAGTCATGTAAACATATGTTGTGCAAAATGGACACTGTTAGTGAAACAGCCAATTAATACGAAAACGCTAAAATTGGTGAATGGTCACGGGTCCAAGATGCATTCAGGCAATACGGGCTTATATCACCTTGGTATGAATTTGTATATACCAAGCATATATAGCATACAAAAGAAGTCCATATCCTTAGAACAACATCGTCTGGAACATTTGGACAATAAAACATGAGCACTGTACGTAAGAAGTTAATACAACACTAGAAATTAAAACAACGGCTAAAGTGTATGCATGATTATGAGAATGCTGTGCATAAAGACGGAACGTGAGTTTACCAGCGCGGTCGGTGTACTCTTAAAGGGATCTTTTTACGGTTTGGTAAGTTGACAAAATTGATAAAAGTTGTTTCATATTCGCACATTTTCGGTTTAGTAATGATATTTGTGAGAAAACAGTATTACTGAACATTTGCCACGGTCTAAAATAGCCATTATATGCATCTTTTGACGATTTAAAAACCTAAAAATTATAAAGCGTTGCAACGCGAAACGATTGAATAATTTGTAGAGTTCTGTTGTTGTCGTTTAAATTTGTGAAACTACGAAGATTGCTTATATAAGGTATAAAATACGCGTCTAATGTATGCTTGGCAAGATAGCTCAGTTGGCTAATGCGTTTTTACTTCAAGATTCCGAGGGTCACTGGTTCGAGCCTTGCTGCGGGCTATTTTGTTTCCTTTTATTTATTTATTTTTAACTTGAGCTTTTAAAATTAAATGTTTACATTTATCAATATAAAGCATTTAATGACAAACTTCAAAACATGCAAAAATCTGTGAAAAAGCCACTTTAAAGCATTTATTAGAACATGTGCGGTAAGACTCTTGTTAAGCACTGTTGGTCACTATTACGTGGGCAAAGAACATTTAATACACACACTCAATGCGATCTATGGTCACGGTTCTTGATTAGCCTTTACTTGATTGATACTTGTACACGCTTAAATCAAGTCCAAAGTAATTGAAAACAGTTGCTTGGGATTTCGGCCAGTGAGACAATGTACGTTAACAATGTAATGCAGACGCTTAATTTGATGAATGGTAAGGTGCATCTGACGTATGTAAACGGCACTCGATTGTATTGGCATAATATTTGTTTGTAGAATCATGAAGTAGGTGTTCATAAACAATGTGAATTAAAGCGCTGCCAGCGAATACGTTGAAATGTTACATCCACGCGATGAAGTTTGAAGAAGACATGTTCCTTTACGGTCTCGGTACGTTCTTGAATGGGCTAAAACAACATATTAGAACAAGGCGTATACAACCTATTTTTTATTGTTTGACATTGAAACTTTGGTTCAGTTTGTTAAACAGTTTTTACATGAACACTCAATTTGATAAATGCATATGTGGCCAAGATGCGTAAAGATGATACGTGACTTTCTTAGCTTGGTAGGTTCTTGTGTTTCTGCAAGAACGTCTAAGCCCATACCGGGAAATCTATTTTTCGGACAATATGACACTAAATGCGCTATGTACTTGATAGCTAATACAGAATTAACACATAAAAACAACGAATAACTCGTTAAATGATCACGTGTCGAAGATGGATTAAGACGGCTATAACCATTTTAGCTCGGTTGGTGCTACTTTACTATAAAAGCAAGTTTTGGATGATAGTCCAGGAAAAATAGTGTTTGGGATATGCAATTGCATATGAGCTGTTTCCTTGGAGGTTCTTCTATAATACGGGGAAACTCTTGCTGTGATTTTCGGACATTTAAACACGGGCGCTTGAAGTTCATATATACTGCTCATATCCATATCACCGTGATAGATGATGTATTTACTATCAAATAACGCGTGCTAGATTATTCGGAAAATTCTATTGTTTTGGACTTTCGTCCACTCACAAATGTTTAACGTACGTTATGAAGCGCACATAAGCACTTAGTATTTGATGAAATGCACTTGCTGTAAACGACCAATGACTATAGCAGAGTGCAAAGGTGTTTGTAGAGTCTACAAGCATCCGTTATTTCGTTGTCAGGAAAACCCTTTTTGCAACATTTGGATACTGAAAAATGGGCTATGAACGTTTAGAGAGTTAAAAAACAACAACACACATTTGGATAAATGGTTAGGCACATGTGTCGTATACGACTTGATACCCAGTATTTGGGTTATCAATGATTTGATATGACAGAACAGGAACAGGGGTTGACTTCCCAACATGCAAAGTTGTCGGTAAGATAATATTATCATAAAAATAAACATTATCGATACAGTTTTAGATATGTGTCTTCTTTTTAATATATAATAAGACAACGCGCTCTAGTTTTAGTGTTTTATAACATGTTATGTATTATCTGCATCATTATATATTTATTTAAATGATTTTAATAGATAAAACAAGACTTTGGGATACTTATGCCCCAGATTGTCATGCATTATTAATGTAATTTAAAATGGTACATACAAATCAGAAAATACATCAAACGTATGCCATTTTCTAATGTTACATAATATATTATATATATAATTTACTAATAAAACCACCAAAACACGCAAACCATAGTTAACATACTGGTAATTTCTTTATTTGCAAGTAGATTGCAGACATGGAGATGGTATTGGGACTCTCAAAGCAAACTTCACATGCAAATCCCCATTGAGGCAATGTGGCGAAGGATAAGAATCAACTTATAGTCTTTTGCATCGCTTCTTTGTAGCGACTGTTATGTTTAGGCACGTTGGTGTATGTTTCAGTAGTAACTCATACAAAACTATATTGGGTCGTGCAGGGTAGTTGTAGAAATAGGCGGGGTCTTCTTTTCTGAGCTCCAGCATAAGTTGAACGTAGATACTAAGTTGGCTCTTTTCTCCAGATCTCCTGCATAATTGAATCGTACACTACAAAGGCGGGGTATTCGCTCTCGCGCTCCAGCACTTTGCTTTTTTATTAGCATTCTCTCCATTGGTTTGATATTCAAAGGCCCGAATATTACATTAATTATGTAAAAAGCAAGTAACAGGACTCTGAAAGCTTGATATTGTATAGCGACGTGAGCATATATGTTTTTAAATATGAACTCTGCGAAGGCTTGATTTGCAATGTAGATCGCAAATCGTACGCTTCCCTTCGCTATTGTATCGCATATCACACGTTTCTTACCCGATCCCCAAACGCTATATAGGTGAAATACCGAATGTAGAGCTACACGAAACGATCGAGAATGGCAAATGACCTAGAAGCGAATATTTATCGAACGGATAGCAATTACAGCCGTTTTAGTAGCGTTTATTTAATTGCAACACATATTTTGACCAGTCCGAAAGGTTGCACAGAAATACATACAACACCACTTTTCGAAGTGATTGCAGTAATCGAATTGCGATAAAATGACTTTGCGTCATTATTTCTAAGCCTCGCATTCGCAACGGCTTAATCGCCAGAGTATGACAGGGCGTTTAGCAACAGAACTGCTCTTGTTAATGTATGCAATCTCATTCGTACTTCTGGAGTCACGTGTCTTTCTAAAGATATGTGTTAAAAGAATTGTGTCAAACAAGTGAAACAATAAAACATACTATAGAGCCTTGGCAAGTGTTTAGACTGAATGTTTTTTTTATTTTATGTTCGAATATCGTGTTGATCGCATTTTTTTCAATATTCAAACATCAAGTGTCATTTTAATAGTGCAAGTACTTCCCGAAATCAAGTGTACTAAGATAAAATAAGAATGTGATTCTGTAGTTTGCGAGTATTGTTATAACACGTCAATAATATATATATATATATATATATATATATATATATATATATATATATATATATATATATATATATATATCTATATATATATACATATATATATATATATCTATATATATAAATAAATAAATATATATATATATCTATATCTATATCTATAT
>NC_068361.1:56298381-56330881 GCF_020536995.1 Dreissena polymorpha
TAAAAATGTTGGTTAAAAGAATATTGTGGGTTTGTGTATTGAATCCGTCAAACCGCCACAATTTAAAGTCCTTTATTGAATGCACCACAAAACCCCCCAAAATGAAACGGTACATTTTCTTCCTGGTGATAATTTAAATATAATTATGCGATACGTAATGATATAGTAATACCAATGAAAGGCGATGTCCAAGTGAAACACTTACACATAAAGCCCACTATATGATTACTATCGCATTTTGTGAAAAGTAAACGAAACATGAAACATTGTATTATGCGTAAGGACGAACAATACAATATATTTATTTAAAATGTTATCGTGTATGCTTACAAATTGTATTAATGTATTCAAGGCGGGTATGACATACGACACGTTAGAAATTTGGGAAATGATATAAATGACAAATTATAGTTTAAATTTCCTTTAACAAAATATCATGATGTAGAAATATTTGACTGTTTAATATTGTTTAAAAATGTATAAAATAACAACTTGTCAGGTTTATTGTGTCAAAGCATTTATATTTAATGTTATAAACTCTTTTCAGCTTGATATGGGCGAAACATACCAATCCATGTCAATACATTCTGAAACACTAGATATGAAATGTGTGAACATATATTTATTCTCAATAGTTGTTTTTGTAGCAAACTTAAACTCATTCTAAAGTTTACATAAGAATGTTCTCTTTACGTTATCACTGCAATATTTTAAAAGTAAAGAGTATGAAGGTAAATAGAATGTTTATATGCCACGAAAACGGTTCATATTTATTATTAAATGCCTTTTTAATATTGGCAGGGTTAGCTAGGCCTCTCGGAAATTGTATTTATTTTGGACGTCATTTAAAACGTGTTATACGTTATACGTGTTTGGCGTGTTTGATTTCTTTTTTTTTAGGTTTACTCTTAGTTTACTGATTAAGTATTAGCGGAACAGAGCATCACTGTTGAACGCCTTCTCAACTCTTGAGTTAAACTACAGCTCAACCAGAAACCATAACTCAATTTTTACTTCATTGTTGTCATTTAATAAAAATAAATAGTAGTTTGGGACCACTGCACTGTATTTGTGGACTATGGAAACATAATTTAAATATGAGCACATACAAAATATAGCATTAAATGCACCAATATAACGACTTACGCATACTAGAGGCAGTTGACTGATATAAATCGATCAAAAGTAATCCTTCTGCTGCACAACAATCTACATTCGTAACGCATGATCGAAAAACGTATTATGCTATATTCAGCAAGTTCATGTCCGGCGAAGCCTTCGCCTTCGACTGGTCTGGTCGGGAATTACCCTCTCTGTTATAAAACCATGCAAGGTTTCGCGATATGATTAGCGGACAGGGTCGATTATTCGCAGACTGAACATGAGCTACGCTTTCCGCATACTCAGTTGTGTATATGGCGGATCATAAGCTAAATAGAAACAATAAAGATCAGCTGTTAATGGTTTTATATCAAGAAAAGAAATGCTTCATATGGGCATACCTTGCCTCAAAGCTAAAGCAACGAAGAATCAATGTCAACTTAAAGCCTTTTTCCATGGCTTCTTTATAGCGATTGTTGTAACACTAATCAAAATATAAATAAAGAGAAATGCAAGGCAATGGAATGCGGAGGAGTTTCGTCTCTTGAGCTGCAGCATGGGTACAAAGGCTGGATTAAGCTGTTTTGGGGCCCAAGGCTGCACATGTTACCTGGGACCCCTTCTTTTTGGTCCCCTTCTGTACATTGACAATCGTACTTGATACTGCAACTACAAAGATCCGAAAACTTGCATTTGTACACAGTTGACAGTTACATTATATATAGCAAAGCAAGTTTACTAATTTATAATTATTTCATTAACTGAACTGAACACACATGTTACACGTTAAAGATGCCAGCCTATACGCATTTTTTCACGACACGTCTGCTGGCCGAAGTCATTGATAGCTGTTTAAAGTCTAGTTCTCGGAGGACTTGACATTCAATAGACAGTAGCCCTAATACTTTCAACCTTTCCGGACTCATGGTGTTCCTCGGATAGTACAGCGATGGCGGAAATGTTTGGAAAAGCTGTCTGTAGTTGACCTCCATCTTACTTCAGCTGTTCACTCATGTGGGTAATGGCTCTGTCTTGGTCCGCTTCTAAGACGGCTTTCAAGTTAACGATTTCGTCACCGCAAGGCGTCTCAATGTCATTTGGATAAGACTCCACTAGACTTATCGAGTAATGGTGCTTGAACTAAATTTTGCAGATTATAAACATAGGTTTAATTGAGCTTGAAAACTGTAAGATGGTGTTAAAAACATAAGAAAGCCAGTGATTGGCTCCGCTAATATTAGATATACATCAGAGGCCCAATAACACAAAGAAGCAATTTTGTGCTACATATCTTAAAGGGACTTTCTACAGATTTTGGCATGTACTGAAGTTTGTTGATTAATATTGATAAATGAAGATATTGGATCTTAAACGCTCTAGAATAAAAACAAGAATATAGTTAAGAGAAAAAAGTAACCCTCAAATGTGCCCGAACCACTGACCCTTGGAGTAAAAGTCTATCGATTAGACTGCTCGGCCATCCCTGCTTATACGGTAAATTATGTATTTTATACTTTTATAAAAGCAATCCTTGTAGTGTCACAAAATATCACGACAACAAAAACAACTCTCATAATTATTCAATCGTTTAGCGTTGAGAAGCTTTATAGTTTTAAGTTTTTAAGTTTTTAAATCGTAAAAAGATGCATATAATGGATATGTTTGAGCATTGTAAATGTCCAGTTTTACTCTTCCTCACAATATTTTGCGAATCTTAAACATTTTTATTAATTTTGACAATTTACCGAAACGTGAAAAGGCCCCTTTAATAGACCCCTAACTGGTGCATACAGATAGCACAGTAAATCAAAGCGAGCTTAACGGTTACACTCGGATATACATCAGTAAGTTAGTAAAATCACACAGAAAATGTCTACTAAAATCTCGTTAAATGGCGTAATAAAGAAATAGCATACATTGGAAAACTGGCTTGCCGTTGGGGGCTCTCAAATGTCGGGGACCCAAGGCTACAACCTTGTTAGCCTAGTGCTTAATCCGGCCCTGGATCGAAAACAGCACGGTGGGATCTTCTAAGGATTCACGACCTAAAAAAATGGGCACGCGGACTCCTTTCTAAATTTGTCTCCATTAGTTTCTCTATCACATTGTAGGTCTTACGATTGTTTTGACTTATAAAAAGGCAGGTCCATTCTGGCTTGATCTTCCATGGAGACGTGACAATAGCTTAAAATATGTACGGATTGGAGGCTTGATTTGCATTTTAGATACCCAGATGATGCTTGTTTTTGATACCGTGAAGCGGCAAATTCGCTACTCGTTGGGTACGCAATCGTTTAAAATTGCAAATCAAACGCTACTTATCGCTTTGTACCGCATATCACCCATAAACAACGCTAGGGTATTACGGACTGAAGAGCAAACAAAAACAATTGAGAAGCAAACGCGAAGTATGGCGAACGACTGAGTAGCGACACGCATAGGTGCATACTCATTCGGGAGCGATGGAGCAAACAACTGGAAATTAACAAGTAGTTGAGTCATTATGTATACGCTTCGCATACGCTTCGAATTCGTAATAACTTATTCACTGCAGTATGGCAGGTTGTTTTTTATACAAAAGAATTGCTCTTAAAAACGGATTAATTCGCAACCTACCTTTGCAAGTCACGTGTCGCAAAAAAGATTATAACATATATCTCAAACTAGTAAAAGTTTTAAAAGATGTTAACAACAAGATGTGTTTGTGAAATGTCCCCCCATATATTTGACCTTTGACCTTGCATGCCAAATATGAAGTTGCTACCTTCAATATTGCAGAAGTTATGGCAAATGTTTAAGTTTGACGCAAACAAACAAACCAACAAACCAACAAACATACAGGGCAAAAACAATTCATCACCCAGTATAGACTGGGGGACATAAAATGCAATTAAGTCGATGTTTGACTGGATGATTGCTACATTTATTTCATTTATTTAAAAGCAAATGCCCTAGATATGCATGCGTTGTATTACCGTTAAAACATAAAATCATTGAAGAATAAGTGTAACAAATTTCATACACTCAAACTCAATGATAGAGTCCGAATGTTAGGAAGACATATAGTATGTTCAAAACGTAAATCTACGCTGAAAAGTATAATACTGTAAGGAAAGTAAGTCAAAATCAAGTTATACCCGTCCATTCGGCATTCTTAAGAATATCGCCAATACATAAACAACTTTAACTGTTTTATATTCGTTTGAAATGTAAAATGTTTCAAAAAAAGTCCAAAATAAGGGTGTTAATGGCTGCGTTTTGTCTATTTTATGCGTTTTTTACACGTATTTGCATAGTGCAAACTGTATTGGCGAGTAAATGCTGCATCGGGCTAGCATTCAAATGAGAGTCTCGTAAAATATACTTAAGAACATCAATAGTTCACAGAAACATCGTACGAAGCAGTTAAATGCTATTTCCATCGTACATCTTACCGACAAGTGTTGTATTATTTAACAAAATATAATTTGTATAAGTAAACGAAAATACACTAAATTGGTTATCACTTGCATTTGCATTAAGACTTAACGTATTTTGTCACAGTTCTCAACTACTGTTTTCAACGTTTTGAAATGGAATGATAGGTAAGTTTCGCCCACGTAGTAATTTCACAAAATAACCATAAAGGTGTAAACAAAACTGAAACGTGTTTTAAAATGCTTTTGAATTCGAATTTCAAGATAGGTTGAACTTTCTACAATAGGCTAATTTTGTATCTTTACTAACTCATCAACAAAGATATTACATATACTATTGTTCACGCTATTTTGCATGTAAGATATATTTAGTAAATTTATATAAGCAGACACGATCCATTTTAGATTAAGGAAATTTTGATTTTTTTCCTGCTGCATAATCATCCATCATAATTCATCCAATCTTGATTCGTTTCCCTGTTCGCAAAATAATGCTGTAAGCATGATTGTCGTTATTATGTCTGTATGCGTCACTAGAATGTCGCTTTTAAACGGTAATGATTTATAAACAAAGGCGATTTTCATGATAAAAGACAAATTATTAACATAAAAGAAGATTGGAGAAAGAGGTGTGTTTTCGGTGCCTTTTTGAAGGAATTCAGTGGTGAAAAAACTCGAATGTTTGATGGAAGTGAGTTCCTGAGTTTGGTGCCAGCGTACATGAAACTTCGCTACCTGTATGATACGGATTGAATCTTCGTTTGAATCACTAATTAAGGTTCATGGGGGGGGGGGGAAATTCATTAAAACTTCGCTTTGGTTTTTCTTCATTCAATGTGGTACAATATGGTCAAACTATATATCATTTTAAAGCTTAAGACGGATAGAATAACATAAACACATTTTTGACATTCAATATTTGTGTGTTTTATTCATATTTTGGTTTAAAACCAATACATTTTTACACTTATTTACAAAATCTCAATCTAAAGTTAGGAAGGATATGCACTACCTTCAGTTGAATAAATACAAAGCTATATATATATACAAGGTCAAGTTAGCAACATTTCACAGAAAATTATTGTCATAAAACAACAAATGAATTTTTATTAAACTACCTTTTTTGGATAAATTTCCTAAACAAAGTTCTAAAAATAACTAAAACGTAACTACTTTTTAAAAATCCAGGTATGGTGGATAATAAGAGTCACGATTCTATTTCAAAGGCTTAACAATTTTGTTATTTACCTCTCAACCAAATTGCAAATTTTAAACCATCTCAAATTGAAATAGATTGCAGACGACATATAAAATTGTAAAGGAATATCAAGAAATTGGCAAACCGATTGATTTTATATTTCGATTCCTTATACCCATTTTGAAAGCGTGGCATCGCTGTGCTCAATAGAAAAACGTGCAAAACAAATCGGTCGAAACCACCAGAGTGGTGAGAAAACCGGGTATGTGTATACACATACCTGAGAAAACACATATCTTATTTTGACAGTTGGGTGGCAACTAGTAAAACAACTATTAACATTAATCAGCAAGAGATCGCACTAAATAACAGAAATGACCACGTAGAGATATCATCACTTACCCTATTTCAAATATTTTCCAGCTGAAAATTGTCCCCCACACGTCTTTTGTAGTTTATTTGTATTGTTTTTCTGGAGCCGGAGTGCATCTCACAGAATATCCATCCAACTTCCGTTGTTTTCACTTTCGTTATTAAAAACTCCGTTTAAAAGAATTATTTCTGCTTTTAGATTGTTAAAGCGATGTATTATTATATATGATCATTATAATAGTATACCGTGATGAATTGAACGGAGTTACGTATCGATCTTTCTGTCAGTCTGTAAGCGTACTATTTTATGCGCAATAATATAAGTAATGTGATTCGACAACGATTGTAAACATTGGTGAAATGCTTCTTACATAGTTATTCTTTTGAGTGTTTATGAGGTCTGATCGTGCAGTTTGCAAACATCAACGGAAAGATTACAATTCAATGCATTTGTCATCGTCAACCGTTTGGAATGTCAATTAGGCGATGAGTGAGTTTTTAGCATGTTTCTTTCTATTTTATTAATTTAAAAAATGGCTGCCCCCATGGTGATGAAATGACATGTGTTCGAGTTTTGATATTTCTGGATATGTAAACTTTTTGTACTATTTAAGCGTAACTTGCCCTCGTCAATGTCGATATTAATCACTAGTTATATAATTTTCCGCCGAAATACGTGGAATAAATATGATTCAGATTTTTGAAAATAATGTATATTTTATTGTTAAAATCGCTTTGTATTTTGATTGATGTTGTTAATGTTATGATACGTTGATGTACAAAATTTGGTAGCAGTTTGAAGGAAAAACATCCTTTAAAGCATATATGTATACATTTTCAATGTGGCACTCTTCCTTTAGTCAAATTTGAGTTCAATGCTAGGGGTCCCACATTTTTCAAATTGAAGCCTCTACATGAACCTTAAGTCGCTTCTAAAATACGGTAATTAGACAAAGTGAGGAATACAGAGATAACGATAAGTTCATTAAACAACTTGATTTGAATGGTGTACAATGTACCGCATTTATATTTTCTATTATGAAGAAAAGAACAAATAGCTATGTTGATTTTTAAACAGACATTTTCGTCGATTTTGGCATGAATTGAAGTTTTTCTTTAATTGCTTTATATTGATTTTAATGTAAACATTGAATCTAAAAAGCTCCAGTAAAACAAGAATAAAATAAAAGAAAGAAAAAAGTAACCCTCAACTGGGCTCGAACCACTGAGTCTAACGCTAAGACCACTAGGCAATCCGTGCTTATACAATTAGTGATGAATTTTATACTTTATATATACATTTTTCGTAGTGTCACAAAATATAACGACAACAATAGAACTGTCAAATTATTCAATCGTTTCCCGTTGCAACGCTTTGTAAGGTTTAGGTATTTAAATCGTAAACAGATGCATATTAGGGATATTTTAAAGCATAGTTAATTTAAAGTATCACTGTTTCCTCACAAATATCAGAAAAACAACACAAATGTGCGAACCTGAACATTTTTTTTTTACTTTTATCAATTTAACAAAACGTGGCAAGGTCCCTTTAAAGTTCAAATTTGTTGCAATTAACGTTACAGAAGATACGCTTGTGTAGATAGATCTCAAATATAGTGTTGTTGAGAAATGATAAATACATATACAGTCAAGTTACCATTACCGGATCATTACCCATAGCGGATCACATTGAAGTTCAACACTGCGTATCGCGATAAATAGTTGACATTTTTAGATGATATTTTGCACATAGCATCTTCAAGGCCTGTTCTTTGAAACGCATTTATATAGTCGTAATTGGCGCTACTCTTTGTTAAACATTTCGGTATGTTATTCTGACATGTATATACGACTTTGTTGACTTCCGTCTCGTTTCAAAATCGAGGTTGAACATTATTCGCGGCCACATGCTATACCTCTGTTGGAAAGTAAGAAGTTTACGCATTGATTTTAAGTCCAGCAAGTAGTATTTCTGTCTTCAAAAGTCCATTCAGTGTTGATTCGTATTCAAGATTTTGCAACACCTTGCATGAAATGAAGAATTATTGCAATGACGGATCAAGCGTGATAAAATGCGTATTGATAATATATAATATTAAAATATATGCAGATCGTGTTGATTCTCACAATAAATTATCTCAATTTTATGGTTGTATTTATTTTCATTGTTCAATATCGATTATTTAGCATGATTCAAACAATTTACATGGTTAATAAGATGCCCTTATCTGTTCGATCTATTTAGGATTTTCAACAGATAATTCACACAAGAACACCATGCGTATAGTGTAGATACAAGATCACATCTAGAAAACAACAAATAACAACAAATGAATATAATTTATAATTTGCAATGTAACATGATCATTGTAAACAACACAATTAATGTTTCGACAGTTCAACTAGCTCGTTAGATGCCCCCTGAGGGGTTTCGAACACGTGATCCGCTATTGCTACAACCGATCCGTTAATGCATGAATTCTGCGACAAAAAAGTGTCACTACTACATTTTGCCTGCGTTTAAAAATAAGACTACGTGCTGAGTTACTAAGGAAAGGTTGTTTTTAAATAAACTGGTGTAAAAGAAGTATCAAAACAGTTATTGCTTTTCACCAGAACAACTTTATTATGCTACTGATCCGGTACTGGTAACTTGATTGTACTGTTTATTTATTTTTTAAACCTGAAAGAGAGTGTCATTTAAATATATAACTTCGTTAACTTGAGTTTTCTGTTTTAAAAATCGAAAAACAAATATTTTAAGCGTGCAAAAACACCAAAGGTATGTTTGAGGCCATTCATATATGACAAGTAAGCAACTGCCAAAATGACATACACCTAAAATAGACACACAACTAAACGCATAAAAAGCCCTAGTTATGAGGAAGACAAAATAACAAAAGTTGTTGCCGTGGAAAAGAAATATTTTAATATGTTAACCGCTTTTACAAACATCAAGTATGGCATAACTAGTGCAAGTGATTTCCTAAATAAGGGTATATGTCCATACCCAAGTTTTATAGTATACAATTTTCATTGAAAAATTAAACATAACACACCTTTTCATTAACAGACCCCAAACCTAAATAAGATGGCAAATGTCGACAGTTATTCTAATAAGTTGGTTGAAGACAGTAATTTGCTATTGTTTAGTCACAAATTACCATTATTTTCCATTCATTTTCAATGTATTGAAGTTGAGTTTCATGAAGAATACTGATAGACGATGGAAACATATCGTTATTCTATAGTGTGCGAGCATTCAAAAAATATAATTATAGATCGAAAGGTTTATAACGACATTTCATTTAAGGCTTAAATTAATATTCCTTTTAAATTGCTTTAACTGGCGCTCAAGTAAAAAAGTGAAAAAACATATTGAGGTCCAATTGTGAATAGGTGTATAATACATGTTTATTTTGTGTAACTTTGAACAACCAAAACTCGAGCCTTGGTAATATATCCAAATTACCTTTAAATGAATTAAGTAGCTTTGCTTATTAACCAGGCGCACACATTGCCGAGGGATTAAGAAGGAGTTAGAAAGCACAAGACAGAAAATAATAGTGAAGAACAAACAAGGAAATTCAAACAACTATTTTTTTTTTAAATTTCAATTCATAAATGCACATATCGACAAATTGGACGTATGTTGGAGGAGGGTTGGGGTGACATACACATTTCTTTTTTATGATAACACATACTTTTAAAAATAATTATTCATGAATTGATGGATTAAATATAATAATTATATATTATGTGTCAGAAGAATAATATTGTATCTCATATTCAACTAGAGTCAAGTACGGTTAATCCAAACTCGCGTGAATGCGTGTATAAAAACATCCAAATGACAAGTGAACAGGATGTCATCGAGAACGGTCCTTTTTCTTTTCTTCATATTTAACTAAAACTGACAATGAACTATTGTGAAGAAAGGCTGCCAAATTTGATGTAATCTGAGAACCTTAAGCACTGTTATAAATGCGTTTAGATTGTGTTAAGTTTCGCTTAATGTGATTGTATGTTATGAATAATCTTTACCGCTTTAGCTGTTTCTTTTCACTGCTTCAAAGAACGGAAGGCTATTTTATGTTGTAATTGCAAATGGTATTATTGTTACCTTTCTATTGGACGAACTATTTAAGTTCAGTTGGTATAAAAGCAGGATATTATTGTCATGTATGCTTTATTTTGAGTTTATTGAGTAATATCAACAACAAAAAATGTGCTCCTGATTATACAAAAGGGATTTTATTTTGTGACACATAATAAAGGTTCTGGATCTAAACGTATTGTCAATATAGTGTAATTTTTCATAAAGATAATTATAGATCAAGCAAGGTAAGTCATTATAGTGTTTTGTTTGTAGACACAAACGTTTTATATAATTTTTATATATGTATTGTAAATATATACATTATTTATGTAGAGCAATCGTTTGATTCCAGCTTGTTTATTAAAATGTCATTTTGTTTAAATCAACGTTAATAGCATTACATAAGAGTAATGATTATAAATAATGTTTTATGATTTATATTGTATAACTCTTAACATTTTCCCTACAGATGTTCACCGTGGCCATGCTGTTGATACCGATCCTGATGTTTTTGCGCCCATGTCTGATGTTAGGTATTTATACACATGCATTTTGTTTTATGTTGTCCTGCTTGTTAAATACCCAAATAAACAGTAACACGATATTCATATCGCCATACGGCTGGCTAGATGGTTCAAATTTAATTGATGTATCCCAAACATACATATCGGGTGTATGAGTGCTTAATAAGCCGGGTTGTTCAAATTGGGAAATAAAGAATATATGGTTGATGACTTTTGATATCAACCGTAAACTTAATTTTGTAAACCCTAGCTACATATTCACACATACAGAATCACGTGTTTTCAAAGAAATCATTTTACTTACTGGAAGATAATGTTATAGCCTTTTTTATACAATTTAAATGCACTATAAATATACAAAGTCATATGAACCGCGTGAATCGTAAATTATTCATATGTCATATAATGCAATCGTAGCTTTGGCACAAGCTGTACATCCGCACCGTCTGGTCAGGAGCTACAACGTCCGGTCATGAAACCAGAAAACATGGCTTGACTTAATAGCAAACAGTGTTGCTCCTGAAGAGCTATTATGGAGCTACGCAAGCCGTATATGACATAAGACGCAAAACGCGGGTCATTTATTCTGACTAGTGTAAACATTACTTTAAATGATTTATACACACAAAAGCAATAAGGGATTATGGTCAAGCTGTTGTACATCCTCAATATTATTAATGATATAGGATCTTTGACCTCAATATTATTGATCAGTTGTGTGTACAGTATGACAACGTTTTCTATAAAACAGCGATGCATTTATACTGATACATCGCTGGAATATTCACCAAGTTGCCCCGGCCATCGGCCTAAACGAACTATATCAGTTACATAAACGTAACAATTTATCATATTGACCATCATTATTGATATAATTATTATTTATACTCATAAAATAATTATGGTTGATGTTGTGGTAGTGATGGTGGTGGTGGTGGTGGTTGTGTTGGTGGTGGTGGTGGTGGAGGGGTTGGTGGTGGTAGTGGTGGTGGTGGTTGTGGTGGTGGTGGTGGTGGTGGTGGTGGTGATGGTGGTGGTGGTGGTGGTGGTTGTGGTGGTGGCGGTGGTGGTGGTGGTGGTGGTGGTGGTGGTTGTGATGGTGGTGATGGTGGTGGAGTAGCTAGTGGTGGTTGTAAATATTATCATTATTATTATAATGATAAGTCTTATATTATTATTAAGCTACGTAAATGAAACTCGGACTTTATTGACGCCATGTAGTCAATAATAATAATAATAATAATAATAATAATAATAATAATAATAATAATAAAAATAATAAAATAAAAATAAAATAATAATAATAATAATAATAATAACAATAATACTACTTCTAATAACAATAATACCTTAACAAATAATAATAATAACCATTCCAATACAAATACAAATTAAAACAAATATAATAATATTGTTAATAATATTGTTAATAATAATAATAATAATAATAATAATAATAATAATAATAATAATAGTACAATAATAATAATAATATTATTATTAAAAAATAATTTGTATTATATAATATTAATTATTATAGTAATAATACTACTACTAATAATAATAATTATTATTATTATTATTATAATTATTATTATTATTATTACAATAATAATGAAAATAATAATAGTTATAATTAGTATAATAATAATTAATAACTAGAAATGGCGCGGCAGCGGCCGACGCTTATCCCCACGCCGCATGTTTGACCCAGGGGCGACCCAGGGTTGGTAATGGGACCGTGCATAGTTGAGATTAGGGAGATAAGATAAGTTCAGTATTAATTATAAGTGAATCGGTGTAGAAATGAAGAAGTAACGTTTAAGGCAATTTTAGGTGGGTGTGGCCTATGTGGGCGGGGTGCCCCAGGGTTAGAAGTTAATCGGTATAGAAGTGAAGAAATTATAGTAAAAGGCAATTTTGGGTGGGTGTGGCCTATTTGAGTGGGGCGCCCCAGGATTGGTAATTGGGCCATGCATAGTTGAGATTGACCGTATTGTCATAAGAGAAGTTCAGTATCAAAAAAACACATTTGTAGGAAGCTGTTATTGGAAAGGATCGTCGGGAGTGGCGCGACATCGAAGATGGGCCGAAATCTGAACTGGTAAAACAAAATGAGAGTATGACAAAAGCTGTTATGTCAAACATCATTCTTTACAATACACATGCTTGTATATATATATATATATATATATATATATATATATTCACACAAATCGCCAGTTACGGCGTGTCTGATTAAGAAAGAGGTCATGGGGTTCCCACTTTGAATTATTGTATCTCCATACCCTTTTTTATCCGATATTAACACGAATTAAGGCATATAGGGGTACCTTATATAGTATTATATATAAATACGTCATTTATTGAACGTCTCATACAAGGAAATATATAGGAACATTAAATGCGAGGTATACAAAATATCAATTTCAGACGTGATTGTGGTTTGCGATATAAGACCTTATTATGGCATTCGATTGCGTTACCTCCCCTACATCCCCCTCCTAGTAATTAAAGGTAATTAAAGGTGTCTAGAACGCGGGGTTGTATACAGACCCCGTTTTTAATATTGACCCCTTAAATATAGTCTGAACACTACCGAGGCCACGTAACTGGCACTATGTATAAGTATATATATAAAGTATTCAATGACTCGAACACATGGTGCTTTGAGCAGCCATAACATATTCGATTGTGCAGCGATTTCCATGCACACGGTTTTATTCAAAATTGAAATGAATTTTCTTTCTGGAAATTTATATATCTTGCAATATTTTACAAAGGATTGGTCACATTTGAAGAAATAACACGATACATAACTCGCGTGACCTACACGTCATCGATCAGACCCGATTCAAGCCTGAAATCTTAAGGAATAAAGACACACCTTTGAGTTGAACCAATGAAATCGCTCGTATGTTTAACATGTCGGCCTGTTTAAATTTATGTAAACAAATATTTTAAACGGCGCTGGACAGTTAGTTTTGATGCATAATGCAACGGAAAGAATGGTGCGCTTTTGTATTATGTATTATGGTACCGAGGCCTGAAATTATCAGGGAAAATGCCATTTACTCCGTGGTGATTTCAGTCTTGGATCGGATCAGATCCCAGATCTGCGTTGAATAAGACCGAATTCATGGAAATAGCTGCATAATTGATGAAGTAATGGCTGTTCAAAGCAATGCATCCTGTGTTCGGGTCATTTTGAGTTGAATACCTTGTAATATTTTAAGTTTATAATGACCTTTTTTAAAAGAGGTTGATCTTTAGTTATGACTTGATTATTTTTCATTCAAAAATATGTTTTCGCATACATAATAATATAATTAATATCATAGCCACACGCTAACCACCTGTGCGTTTATTAGCATGACGTAAAGATAAAGTGTACACAAAATTCAGGTCCATTGTATTTTGGCGAAATTATAGGCATTGAGCCTTAATATTTTCTCAATAACAACCGTTTTCTGGAGGTATTTTGCGCAAAAAATCATTTGCGATATAATGTAGTTAAAATTAACAACCAGATTTATAGCTAAATGTTTGTGTTTTTTTTTACAAAAAAACAAACAAGCAATACAACCATGCATTCCATGCAGAAACGTGCCGTTTTAAATAAATTTCATAAAACTAGGCCAGACTTCGCGGTTCAATAAATGGAAGTTTCGGCTTTAATTACGTTAAAACAAGTACTGCCATACATCCTTTTAAAACACTGTTAAATTCCTTTGGACGTCGTTCCATAAACTAAATATAAATTGATCTCTTCTTCACAAGATGACAACAAATTATAGGCATTGAGCCTTAATATTTTCTCAATAATAACCGTTTTCTGGAGGTATTTTGCGCAACAAATCATTTGCGATATACTATAGTCAAAATTAACAACCAAATTTATAGCTAAATGTTATTTTTTTTTACAAAAAAAACAAACAAGCAATACAAACTTGCATTCCATGCAGAAACGTGCCGTTTTAAATAAATTTCATAAAACTAGGCCAGACTTCGCGGTTCAATAAATGGACGTTTCGGCTTTAATTACGTAAAAACAAGTACTGCCATACATCCTTTTAAAACACTGTTAAATTCCTTTGGACGTCGTCCCATAAACTAAATATAAATTGATCTCTTCTTCACAAGATGACAACAAATACAGTCTAGTTATTTATAATACTGTGCCAAAATAAGGATTAATCGGCCCACCAACTATTAACTGGAATCCTCAACAGAATTATCCGCTTGTTGTTTAATGGCAATAAATTAAATTTGTTGAGTATGCAGGCCTCTTAATATTAACATGTAACAAATGTGTAATATTGAAATAGAGATGTTTCAAAATTAATTTATTGCTTAGTTGGTGAAAGAAAAATTGCAGGATTAAGATTCTAAGAAATAAACGTTCACTTTCATATTGTCAGAAAATTGTTGGTTTATATTAAATTAAATCTGATTTTAAAATTATTAGTAGAAAGTTCATTTCTTAGAATCGGAACTGTTTAAAGTCTAAGGCTTTTGAGGCTTCCACAATTTAAGGCTTGGAAGTCCGGAAACTTGGCATTTGTGTGGTAGCTTAATTGTTTTAACACTTTCTTCCATGGATAAGTGTAATCGGGACTTGATTGATTCCCAAATACATCCGTATACCCTGACTATTAAAAATAATTAATTCTTCTCCTTTTTCTATTAATTGCCGGTTATACTGTTTATTCCATTTATAAAACCACATTCTGGTTAATATTGCCAATAAAAGTGCTCAAGAATGTCAAAAACACAAACATTGGTAGTATTAATAAAGCACCAGATGAATTTGGCACATTTGACTTTTCTAAGATTTGATGAAATCGCCCGATCGGGACATGGGTATTTACTGACGTAATATGTGTATTGTTATAATCTCCTTTGAAGCCATAACGTTGTTGTGTAAAATGAACCTTTAACAACAGATTTTAAAAATATGATGTCAGGCAATGCGCCGATTTTGGTGGATTTCTGACACCATGTAATAAACCACGTATTACTTCACAAAGATAATTCGGAACATATTCGTTCATACTGCTCATGTTCACAACAACAACAACAACAAATGCAACATGATCAGACTGATATGATGATCATGATTCTAATGATGATTTCTATGACGATTACACCAAGTTACCATCATCAGTTTTCTGAGTTACTTGCCATAAGTTCATTATGAAGATGTACACTGTAGGTATTAATGAGTATGGCAGGTATTGCATAGCCAAAAAACTTCCACCAAAAAACACAGACCCTTTTTGCATTTATGTCATGTGTCGTCTGTGTAATTTTGAGGCAGGTATTGACTCCCTATGAGTGCTGTCGCTCATTCAAAGTGTGAGCTCTCATAGACCAATAGTAATTTTCATATACAAAGACACACAGCCCTTAGGCAGACTTCAATTATTGACAAAGGATCCTAAATCGGGTCTCAAAATTTGCAGCGCAGTCGTTATCGCCATGATTTTAAGAATGTTTGTTGCATTTTCTGAAAAAAATACATTGATCAGAAAATTGTAAAAGTATAATTAACTCAGATTTTGAAATTGAAGCGATCCTGCGAGTGTCTTTTGATGGTCTATGGAAAGCTCTGGAATAGAGTCCTGGACTGAATTGCTAGCGAAAACTCTGAGTTGAGAGAACAGATCAGGGCATGCAATTCGGATTCCATATTAACAGTTTAGCCTTGATGTTTTGAGACCTTCCAACCAGGCAGAAAACAACAAACAAGTCAATAAAAAGTGTTTTTGTACTTCATTGTCATGGGCAGCGGTCAAATGTAAATTAACTAAATATTGTTTTAGCTCACCTGAGACTAATTTTAATTGCCAAATCTTGATGAAACTTTGTCCGATAGTTTTTCCTAATGATATCATGGCCGAATTGAGTCATTTAGGGTAAACTGAACTAAATAACTTGGGCAAATAAGAAAAAAGCCTGTAATCACTCTAGTCACATTAATTTTGTTAAAACTATCTTCATGAATCTGGTTCAGAAAAATTGTTTTAATTATTTCTCTACTGAATTAGAAATTACTTAGCCTCTGATATAGACACACGCAACATATGACTGCACACACTTGTGGCAGTTTTCCTTTTGAGTCTAAAGTGAAACCTTGGGAACACTTCAGTCCCAAAACATATGTGTTCTGTGAGATCTTAGGTGAGCCCCTTTAGGCCATGGTCAATATGTATTAGGTTTAACTGCAATAATAATAATTCTGGATTTTCCTTACTTTTCAGGCAATGGCTTAGCAATCGACTTCCTTATCCAAACAGCTGCTAATTCTACATCACAAGTTTCTGAAGTTTCTGCTGACAGTACCTCTACTGACAGGTTGAAGATTAATTGCAGACTTGCAAGTATTAACAATATTGCTAAATTCGAAACGTTAAGGTTGAGTAGGATAACCAAAAATGGACTTCTACAAAACTTAACAAAAATGCACAATTTACAGTCTTCATCACCAGGATATCAGACACCAATCCTTGAAAGTGGTGTCATGTCTGGAATTCAGGTTCATGGAAGTTTCGATACACAGCATCCAACGAATCAAACACTCGGAATATCACTTCCAATATCTAGTCTGACCTGTAATGATGAAGTAACATACAAGTGTACCTTGGTGTATGTTATCGTGGAAAATGGAACTAATAAACCTGCTGAAGCTGTTGAAGAAAGGAATCTTACAGTGACATGTAAGAAAATTAACTTTCAATTCAGTATAATCATCAAATGAGACAAAAACGTTTAAATTATAATGGTCTAATTGGAAGTAATTTATGTTCTTTTTCTGTGATACAAATTTATATCCTTCAAATTGTATATGGACCTTTCTCTGAAGGGGGACCTACATCAATTTACACTAAGCATTGTACATTATGTGTTCCTAATCAAACCTTTGATTTTGTATTATGTTCGTGTCAAACTCTGTTTGAACAGAAATTCATTGGATATCTTTTAGAACTGATGTTCTTCCAGTTGTTTCTGTGAGAAACATGTTGTATCATTTCATAAGATATGTCTTGTTTTACTGCATGTGCTTGAAGGTAAACTCTATGCATTTCTCCTTACTTTATTTTTAAAGTCTGTATTATTTCAGTTAAAGAAAGCACTCATTGCGTCTGTATAATGTTGCATTATTGCATATAGTCAATTGTTGATTTTGTGTTATTGCTTGATAGTTCAATGCTGAATTTAAGTATTTTTCTTTCGCACAGTTTTTGTATGCCATCTTAGGAATGCATACGATTGCCTCTTGTCTTCTGCTATTGCATATTTTCACCTTCAGTAAAGCCTTCCAGTATAGAAATGACAGCATTCAACCAGTCTTCAAAAGTAACAAAATGAATGCAAACTTATTTTGACTTGTGGGTAGCCATACCATAGTTGGATTTATTGTGCAGATACTTTTCTTTACATGAACATTTTGGGAATTAATTTTAGGGTAAAGATTTGTGTGTTGCAAAAAGTCAACTGATTTTGGAAAAACTAATTAAATATTACTTTAAAACAAAATTAAATATGGTCTTCAAGCCTGTGAAATGGTTAACTCGGGATTACAATTGTTTTGTGTTTGACGCTGAGAATGCATATGCATGGTAAAGCTTCATTGGTGCATGCATTTATTAGTAGAGAAGAGTGACAGATATTCTCTCTTATTCCCTGAATCCTGTATGTTCTGCATCTATTTGAATGTAATTTATTTATCGGAAAGGTTTGTTTTCTGCTGACACTTTCGTCACCTCACATGACACATGCCTGTTCCGAAGTAACAACTTTTTCTGATAGAAATTGAATAAGAAGAGCTAAAAAATAAGCTTATGTTATATCAAATTCGTAGTTTCTAACAATTCTATAAATGCGGCAGAAATGTGGGGACACCACTTTTATTTACTTATTACTGAAAAAGCTTTCACTTGTTGGATAATTATGCAGTGAATTTTTTTTTTCAGTTAATGAGAACGAAGGTCCGACTTCGGGATGTGTGAAAACAGCAGGTAAATACTTTCTAAGTTATTGTATCTAGTTTGGGTTATATAAAAGATGACTAGAATATATATAGATGATTTATTTTGAAGTCTTCTATATTGAATCTCTTAAGAATATGCATCAACAATGGATGTAATTAAGTATGGATCGGTAGTGAAATAAATTTGATGATACCAGATTTAGAATGTTTAAAGTAGTATTGTAGTATTTTAATGAATGTTGTTAGCTCATTTAAGCATGCACATGGCGGGCTTTTGTGATAGCCTCGTCTTTGTTTAATGAAATAATTGTTATGTCCTCAACCTTGACCTTGTTGGCCTTCTAGGTGCCCCAATCCTTGCCCAATATTCCAGAAATTTGGTAAGACATGCTGTCTTAATGTTTGTCATCATTGTTCAAAACTAGGTCATTTACGGTCAAAACCTACTTGGGTGGTCAATTTGAAGAATTTAGTTTATGCTATAGAGAATAACATAAAACATTTTACCTAATCATTTCAAAGTCATATCATATTTACCCAATGACACCTCAGAAGAGTTTGTGTTAAGTAAAATTTAGGTCACTTGGTAAAAATAATGGCACATACATTGGTTTGGGGACACACATTCAGGTAGATACATGAAGGTCATATAATGCCCTCATACTTCTGGCAGGAGAAAAAAATCTAGACTGTAATATCACTGATCAATTTAAAAAGGTCACAGGGAACAAATGTTAGTCCATACAAAGCTAGTTTAATTATATTATTGAGAGATGTATAATGTTATTGTATTTGCTGAATGATGAAAATTATTGTATCCATCCGAATGGCTATCACCAACCTTAATGCAGCGGTGTTAAACCTTCTATTTAAAGTACATGTAACTGAAAACGGCACTTTCCCAATCTGAAACAAAACACACATTTCCTGGTTGCTGTCCAAAAAAATCCCTATTGAAGGTTTGCAACACAAATAAGACATAAAATGAAACATCAAGTTAGTTTCCATATGAAGCTCTATGGCTAGAACCTCAGTAAATATATTATTTACAACAGGAGAACACTTAATCATCAAGTTAAAGCATTTGGGAGTACAAAATCAAATACACCGATTACCCAATGTGAAGACTTCACGACGCAAATTTTCCCAATATCAGGGTTTTTCGCAACAGGGCTGGTATTTGTACTTTTTCCAATTTGATAAAGAAATCTCTGTAATGAGATATTGTTATATATCTGTTATGTTTTGTCAAAGCTGGTTATTATAGGCAGTGGCGACGTAGGAGTAATTGCTGGGGAAGTCATCGGGTCATTTGTCGGAGATCGCGGAGGAATGACTCGGGACCAATGAATCCAGGTGGAGAGTCATGTTAGTGTGTGTGAGTTTACAAGTAGTTGGTATTTTCGATGGAATACAACGGCTTTGTTTGCGTTTTACAAGTGAGTGCCCTACCCTGACAGTTTGCTTTCAAACAATAATTTAATTTTGCGTAACCATTTGTATTTTATATCTTTATGTTTTCAATCTCCTGTGTTATGTTTATATTTTGAGAATCCTTAAACATGGATAGATACTTTTTGCTTTTAATTTAATTAATTGTTTTATATTTTAACATGCATGTTTAACATGCAGAGCCGAACCATTAAACACCTTTGGTCTTAAGTGACTTATCAAGACAAACATGGTTATAACATGTGTATTTGTAAATCTTATGCTAGAGAATGGGAAACGCTTTGCTTTATAAAGTGATACTGACTCAATTATATGTATAGCTTTTTGAAGCTCAAATTTAAGTAAACATATAAGTTACACAATGGGCTACACTTTAACAATTGTATCATGACTGGCTTATATATAGTAGGTCAAATAAAACATGTTTAAAGGCACCCAAGTAAGTAAGTTAAGTCATTGGAAAAAAATACATTGATAAGAGTATGGGGATACATTTTTATTGTGTGTTCACTGTCAGCATGCATTTAAACCAATGCAGTGTCTTCATGCGAGATGGGGTTTAAACAGTCTGCACCCAATTTACCTAAAAATTGAATTTCGATTCAAATACTCGTAATTCGAATGGTCGCACAATTAATTCACCTTAAATGTAAAGCTATTTCCCTAACAAACAATAGGCCATGTTTTTGTGATATTTGTTTGTACCTTGGTAAGCCAAGAAACCAAACTGTTTACAGATAAAGGTATTCATACCTTAAGACAAGATTACACCGCCATTCTCATATATGATGGGACGGTTTTGACCTTTTTAATTTTTCTATGTAACATTGGTTAAATATGTATGCAGTTGCTCTAATTGATTTTCAGCTTCAATTATAACTTAGGAAACTCCTAAGAGATATATTAAACTAATTTTTGCAAATTACACCAGAAAACTTAACTTCACGTTCAACATTACTTTTCAAACATGGACAATGTCATGATAATTATCAATGTTATCTACTGAATAAACCATGGAAATAAATGCATTTACATGCGCTGTTACTCAGATGTGGGCTAAATCAATTTATGAAATGCACAACTCGTTTGCATTAAATCCTGGGGCTATTAAATAATATCCCAACATCGATAGGCGTGTTAAAAACATTAACCTCCAGATAAAGTAAACCTGACAATCACACAACCACGGGCATTTTAAATAAAATTACTTCACCTTAAATGCAGAACACTAGCTAAAGCGCAAAAAACTTGTTGTTAGTATCAGAATGTCAAGTTTGAACCTACGGTATAAATAGGTTACACGAGGGGGATAAGATGCGCAAGTTAAAGGACACTAAATCTCTTGCCAAGTCAAGCTTTAAGTTAATGATTAACCAACATGTTTATGGTTGTATTGACTTGTATTTGTGTAATTTCAACGGCTACAAAACAATTATTTTTCAAACAATAATGACGCTTGTAACATAAAATTGTACTTAAAATTGTGACTAAAGAAATGTCTTAATTTTTAATAAAATGGTTGCAAATTCTTTGAAAACATGGGTAAGGTAGGGTAAATTTTATCTTAACTGCAGTATAATAAATGCATTCCAAAAACATATAAGTCCGATTACGAAGGGGCACAAACATGTTTATAGATTATAGAGATGACCCAAAAATGAAAAAAATATGTGAGGTAAATTTTAATTTTTTCAACAACATGATTCTAAATTTTAATTTAACTGAACTTAAAAGTACGACATGAATCTGCGTAACTTTACAGCGTTGTATTCACTGTTAAGTACCAGGGCTTTTGACCAGAATGAACATTTTACATAATATTGTGAATTCATAATCATCAGTGTTGTTGTTTTTACCACCATTTTGAGAATGGAAAAGCGCGTCGTTTTGTTTTAAATTTGAAATGCGTGTTTTTTGTGACTAACAAATGCTCTAAAATTCAGAATAAAAAGTAATTTCATTATAGCATTTACTAAGGTTGAACTTTTTGAGCTTGATAAGAGATGAATTAAATGCTTGTTTATTGATCAATATAGATTTTGGAAACCTTTTATTGTGAATTTTGATGTGCCATTTGGGAAAATATATATACTTTTTTCATTGGGAATGAAAACTTGTACAATCTACAAATTTAAACGAAACAAGAGCTGTCTCCATCGCAAGACATATGCCCCAAAAAACGCTTTTTTGAAACCTAAATGCAGATTTCGAAACGTAACGCGGAACCTAAGTTCAAGGTCAAAGGGGTAAACTTTTGTATCCGTATACACATGAATACCAAATATAAAGGTTACATCTGAAGCGACATAGAAATCATAAGCATTTTTGAAACCTAAACGCAAAAGTGTGGCAGACAGACGGACATACTGACAAACGTACAATGCGATCACTGTATGCCCTCCTTCGGGGGCATAAAAACATCGATCGCCATTCTAGTATGTAGAATTTGCATGATACTATGAAAACAACTGGGAATAAAGAAAAATAATGTATTAACGATTAACGAAATAGTTATAAAAGATGGCATGCACTATTGGTGCACTACCGCGAATGATGTCTTTTAATCTCTTCTACCAAGGTACATACAATATTAATTACCACCCAGGCATGATATTCCACAATCGACAACAATACATACGCATCAACATTATTGAAAGGGATTAAGGATTCTGGTAAAAATAGTTAACTTATCGAATAGTTTACAGCTTAAGGCCACAGTTCAAATAGGAACATTCCATACAGTCCCAAGTTCACTACCAGCGAAAATGTGCACACTATGTTTTGTTTTGTTTTACCAGCAAAACAAAACATACATGTTTCAGGCACTCATTCCGGTAAAGCCCCAATATCATGTGGAGTTCTACAAGGGTCAATTTCAGATCCCCTTCTCTTCCTAATCAATGTTAATGATATGTCTGCTGAGGTTAAAAACAAGCTACTCCTATATGCAGATGACTGGTATTTTCGTATCTGGTAAGTGTAAAAGTGATATTGAAAGGTTATTGACAGAGGATATACATCTGGTTAGTCACCGGTTGGTTTACAATGAATTGTCTCTGCATTTAGGTAAGACGGAGTCTATTCTTTTTGGCTCTAGGCATAGAATCAGGTCAAACCCTTCTCTCGATATTTCTTGTAATGGTACCAGTATTGAATCTACATCTTAAGTCAAATACCTAGGGGCTACATCGGCTCAAACTTTGTCCTTTGAAACCATGGCTCGTTCAGTCATTCAGAAGGCCAACTCCAGGTTAAAGTATCTATATAAAAAGAAGAATATCTCACCCAGCAAACAAAGAAACTTCTTGTCATGCCTTTGATGCAAAGTCAATTTTATTATACTTGCTCTATATGGTATCATAGTCTCGCCAAAGTGTTACAAAATAAGCTCCAAACCTCCCAGAATAAGTTATTGCGGTTTGTCCTAGGTCTCGATGCAAGGGCACATATTAGGCCAGAACACTTTCGATTGCTCAACTGGCTACAAGTCGATAAATGTGTAGACCAGATTGTTCTTGGCCATGTGTTTAAGATTAAAAATGGTTTGGCCCCTGACTATATGGGAGAACATTTTATTCCGCAGGCCTCTATTCATTTATACAGGACCAGGTCAACTCAACAAGGTGCATCTGCTGTCCCCAAAGTCAAAGGTTTCGGGTCAAAGTCCTTTTGTTACACGGGATGCTCATTATGGAACGATTTACCCCCCAGTATAACACAGATTGATAGATTGTCTGTTTTTAAGTCGTCTTTGAAAACTTATTTATTAGAAAATATGTGACTTTTTATCTGTATTGTTTGTTTTTTGGATAAAGGAATCATTTCTAGTCATCGATTTTTATCAACATTGATCCTATCTTCCATAAATGTTATACATTCTTCATTTTCACTCAATGTCCTGCAACCAGCACAAAGGACCACAATGGAGGTATTGGTTTACTCATGTTTGTGTTATCCCCGGTGTTGGTGTGTATGCCATGGTATATTTATCTTCATGTATGCGATATTTTAAATATTGTACATGTTGTAAATGCCCATGCATGCATTCCTTGCCGAAATAAATATATCTATCTAACTAAATCACCATCTACATAAATATGAAATATATGTATGGTTAAGTGCTTCAAAATAATTGTTTACCCTTTATAATCTACATTATGTTCAAAGACTGGTTATTTTGCAGTATATATGAAAAATTCTACATGCCAGATTTATGTTTTCTTAAAATATGAATAAACATCCCATTAGTGTCTTCGGCCATCATTCTGTTTACCCACAGAACCACATTCAAATGGTCCCAGTAGCCCGTTGTTAATATTGAGCAACTAGCTTAATCCTGATTTAGAGTTAAATCTGTTATGACCGATGCGTTTTAAGCAATTGCAAATTTTGAAGAATAAGATAATTATAATTAATGCACTACTCATCTTAATAGATAAAAACACTTTGAAAGTTATTGGATTGTTTAGAAGACATTTGGTTGAACAATTACAAAGTTAAAATTAAAAGCATATTTTTTATCATAAACTGAAACATTAAAATTGGGCGCCCTTAAACAACAATGTAGTATGCTATTAAAGCAAGTTATGATACGTTATTGAAGCCCATTGAGTAACTTATAATTGCTGACATTTTAGTTATTTTTAGCTGATACGTTCTTTTAATTGAAGCCCATTGAGTAAATTATAATTGCTGACATTTTAGCTCATTTTAGCGTCACTAAGTTATACATGTTGATTCAATAGCACTTTATTAATCATATAGTTCCTAATTCTCTTGCATAATACACATTATAGAAATGGTATAACGAGTTCAAGCCGTTTCTTGGTCAAATACAGACTAAGATTTCTCTTCACAATCCATTTCGTGATAGGTCACTTAAGTCCAGAGTTGATAAATGGATCGGTTCTAAGACATGTTTGCTGAAGTTTCATAAAAATGAAGCACATTCCAAGCAAACATATTTATACATGTTAAGGGATACTCAAAATATACATAGACCAAAGAAATTAGAACAAAAAGAGATAAAATGTTAATACAAATGGTAACGCAAACTTAAATTATTATATTTAAAGAAAACTGTCAGGGTAGGGCGTTTATTGCCAATGAAAAATCGTACAACAACATTACACCGGTAATGGTAACAAACAAAATACTAGCAATATACACAAAGAACTTACACAACATCGCTGTTAGTTATGTACACACTAACTTGCAAAATGCAAACCATGCCGTTGTATTCTACCAAAAATACCAACCACTTGTAAACTCACACACACTTACATGACTCTCCACATGGACACATTTGGTGCCGAGTCACGACTCCGAGATCTCCAAAGCATCAATAGGGCACATATTAAAATAATACCCACTAATGTTCCAATTACACCCTCAATTGTGGCAGCAATATTGGTAGTCGATCCTGAAAAGCATGCACAAATTGAAAACATTAACTGACCAATTTTACAGCTAACATAAGGGATCGTAATAAAATGGCAAAGGCGGATGCATTGCATTCACAACCTGAATATATTCGTTATAATTCCATTGTTAAATTTACTTAACTTAAAAATAAATTGTATAAATGCATAGTTTGATGCATAATTTAATTAATTCAGATTTCAAACAAAGATATATGTACCCTCATGGAGATCTAAAGGTTTTGTTATTCCCAGAATGTTAAAATCCAATTCTGTATGTAATGCCATTTCTGCATAAACATACATATAACCTTAATATCAAGTGATAACCTCTCGTCTCCTCCAGCTCGTCGTCGGTAACACAGAGAGTATACTCACACTACTATAATAGCGATGCCAACCAGCGAACCGATGACTGCTCTAGCAATTACTGTCGCGTCGTCACTGCTTAGAACGTCCAGTATTGACACGCCATATTATAGCTTTGCTACGTTGTATACATTGAAGAAGATTATAGACGCACCATATTGTTGAGTTTAAATTGATATACAAGCAGTTTATTTAACTTCAGATTTATAAGTTAAACAAACCTAAACAAGGGCCGGAAATGGATTTTACATAGTTTGCACACACAACAGCTAGCATGCTGACTTCATCATTTTCATTAAAAAAAAAATAAGGGCCTTACACCGTATTGCATAGCAAGGGCTTACAAGTCGTTATTCTCTTAGATACTTTTTTGTACTTTTCCGCATATAATGACTATAGAGCAAAGCTCAATGTGACTGGACCCTTCCCAAGTTAAGGTAAATCTTCTTGGTATAAATCTAACAGCTGTTTATCGATTACATGTCGATTGTCTATTAAGCAAATCCTAAGTATGAAAATATACCCTATACAAGTACATTCTGGTGGAGTACATGCATACAACTGTAACTAAATGGAAAACCGCAATTGATCCATTCGATGTCAAGAGAAAATCAAGTTTGTTTTCCTATCATAAGACGAAATCCCTTTTTAAAACTCAAGTAAAAAAGACACTGAAAATAAAAAGCACTAAATAATAATGCAGTTGCTTAGTTTATATTGAATACCAAGGGGTATCAAAGTCCCAGGTTCCACTTATACCCACACTATTAATTTCTAAGACATCACATATTTGTTGCCTCAAGAAAATGGACGTCGGAGCGTCTCGATAGACGTTTTAGTCGTTATGTTATTTTATAACATAAATATGTTTTATATACACGGATAGGGTAGAACATAATATCTTTACAACGATCGATAATTATTATATGGTTGTTAAACGTTATATTGTATTTATTGTCAAAAAAATCTGTTTATGGTGGTCAATATAAAAATGTGGAACATTTTTTAATTGTAGATTGCATTGTGTTACTCCCTTTCAGGAAATGATATGTTAAAGTCTGTTGCATAACTGTATCACTTTACATTCTGTAGCTACGTCTGCTGAGGTCTGTTCACTTCCATTGTCTGAAATCATACAAGTAAATCGTAGTCATCCATACTAATGGCTTTGCATGCAAAACCATATTCTTAAACATTTTTATTAATTGAACAAATACATTCGTATTGCCACTAAATTATGTATTTTAGTATTAAAGCAGTGTAATCTTTGCAGAAGAGGAAAATTACGTTGGGTAATATTTTGGTTAACTTCAGTTTTTGTACAAAGTAATACATATATTGAAAATGATACTCTCCTTCCTAAATCAAACTGGTGGGTGTTGTTTGTGATGGTTCGTTGATTTTCATCAACACAGACGCTGCACTGTAGAATGTCTACTATTGTCTAATTGGAGTAAATCGTCGTTTTGCTCTGTGTGTCTAAGTATTCTTCTCTTGCTGACCTCGCATTTAATCTGACTAGTCTATTTGTCCCCAGCAAGTCGATCAAGTCTATAGAACATATGTTTTACACACCAGCCGTCAATACATACTTTGGCTGGAAATCGTATTTGCTCATTTCGTCTGTTCGATCTTGCATCCGCTGCTTCTGTTTACTTGTACAGTGTCGATCTTGTTGTAGAGATTTATGGGTATGGTATAACAATCCCAAAGTCGCTGTTCCTCAGAAGGTACACTTTTTTATGATCACTGCAGTGTCATTATATTCTCTAAACCTTGCAATTAAAGGTCGCTTATGGTCACCTCCGTCTCTGCACGTTCGCCCTAATAGATGTGCCCTCTCAATATAGATATCTTCTGTGTCAATGTGTAGCTCTCCGTATTTGTGCGTCAACTTTTCCATAAAATGTTGAATTGTTTCGCATACTTTTGCCTCACTGTATATTGATCTATAGCATTATATGTTTCAAATATGCTCGTTTCTCTCTCAGGTTTGTTCAATTTTGCTTATTTTGTTTTCTAGTTTGCTACAGTATTCGTTCAAATTTTGAACGTCCCTCCTGCACGCGTTATCTACATCACTAATCTTTTCACAGTTTGTGTTTAATTGAGAAAATATACTTTTTAGTTTATCAGCAAAAGACAAGTAAACACAACTTTCGCTATTACTACTACTTCTAATTGCCTTTTGTTTCTTTGTCACGGCTTGCAATTTCCCGTCATTTTCTTCATTGTTTGAAATCAAAAAACGATTTTTTTAACGATACATCCTCCCAAGCGTCAAAATCCTCGTCACCACTACTTACAGCACTATATTCCTTGCAACATCATTTTATGATAAAGTGCACGGAAATTAGCACTTTAAATCACTCGAAAATACAATTTCTACTGTCCGTTAAAGCTTTTCAAGTCCTGACCCCATGACCACACATGGGTTAATGTGAATAAGTAACAAAGTATTTGTTTTACGTAGTTTTTCTTCCACATAGCTTTACCCTTTGGTCACTACGTTAAACAAACTTAAAACACAAGTTATGCTATTAGTATTAAGGGTTTTTATTCATCCATATTATATATAGTTACTATAAATAGTAACAAAATGACTTTGCGAGCGGGACGTTATTCGTATCTAGCGGGCGATTATAATTTATATCAGCCCGCTTAGCTGGGCCGACGTTTCTTATCAGAAAAGAATCGGATCGCGCGGCTTCAACATAACAAAATGGCGTCAACATTCAATCTCAGCCAACGTCGATTAATAAAATTGACCACACATCAACGAAAGAATCGAACATACTTTAAACAATACGTAGAACACAATTTGGATAATACAAATATCGATTGAAACCGAAACACTTCTGTACATTAGATGTATGCCTCTATTTGAGCTTTTACAGGATCCATTGAATAGCAAAATGTATAGTAAAAGACACACTTTACTCGACAAATTCAATTCGATGCTTACAATAATCAAATAACCAATATGTGTTATTCCGTGTTTTGTTATTCTATTCGTTATTCAATATTGATTTTAAATCACACTTTTTCAAACGATTGTATCGAATACAGCCACTTTCAATAACAACACGATTTACGAAATCGAATGACTGGTCGGAGCGATTAGACAAATTATATTCCTAAGTATGTATGACAAACACACACTCACACAATCCGAAATTCGTTTTTGATTCGTTTGATACTTCAAAATAATAAATTATTACATAAAAATCTTCACTTACAGAATTGTTGTCTCTAAAATCCAGAGAGTCTAGTTTAAACCGTGTTCGTCACAGAAATCACGATACATGAGATATGGCATAAATTGCGTAACCAACTGATTGAAAATAAAAGTACGGAAAGCAGACTCTGTAATAAATTTTAAAGAAGGAACAAACTAGTATTATATGTAAAATAAACGATAACAGACAGCAGAGCTTGGTTGGATGTCTATAATTGGCCTAAGCCGCATAGGCTTTCGGGCCGTTATGACGGCAGCGGACCAATTATAGACGTCCGGCCAAGCTCTGCCGTGAATTATTTGAAAAAATATTGATGATAGATATTAACATATGTGTGATATTGATAGCATGATTTGTTAACAGCGGTTGGTGCGCATAATGCATAGGCTATTCAAACACGTGGAGTATTGTCAAGCTTCAATGAAGACCCATGAATAATTTTAAACGGGATAGGCAGTGTTAAGGTCAGGTGCATTGATATTTAATATTATAATTCGCTTAATATTAGAGAATAACGGTGCTTTTCTAAAAGTCTTAATACATATATATTCATAAGGCCTAAACCTGTCGTTCGATATATTAGTCATTTGCAAACATATTAAAATGTTGGCTAATCAGATTAGCCAAATTGCTAAAATCTCAATTAACCTCCTTATTGCAGCGGAAAATATCATTATTGGTGCAAAAGTTTGAAAAAGTGGCAAAAATAATTTTGGAGATTTTACTTGAAAACAAAGTTTCGTAATCTAATCGCTTGTAAAAAGCGATTCCTGCTGGGTGAACCGTTAAGAATTGCTAGTTTTTAATCCATTTTAGTATAGTGATATATGTCATCAAGCTTATTTTGACATTCTTGATTTATTAATTTTAAATTAAATTCAAGGAAAACCAGTGAGGATTTTTTTGCAATTCGTTCAGGGTTATTATCCAATTACAAAAATTTCAAACAATATATTTGATATAAAAGCGATCTTCTATATAATGTAGATTTTACTGGATATACCAACGGTTTTTCGTTAGATATACGTTGATAATGGGGCAACACTTACATTGTAGAAGATCCATTTAATGCTTGGTTGGTTTGATATCATTGCCTATTGCATTTTTACTCAATATACTAATATATTGACTTAATACAATGTAACATCGACACGACATGTTATTGTAGTTAATAGTATTAATATGTATTATTTGCAATCTTCAAAACGCAAACCACGAGCTTTTTTGTGTCCGTGCAAAATTATTATTGAAAAGACTTAATAGAATGTCCAAAATGAAAAGGCCATTGTAAAGAATATTTGTATGGCATTTTACTCAAATCATACATGTATGTATTGCAGGAATAACTGTTTCTGAAAACAAACATTTACAATTCATTAGTGTACTGCATTTTCAAGTCAATTAACATAAATTCAGCTTAAATAACAGTTGGCTATTAAAAATATATATTCGAATGAAAGTAATAGAAAATTATTAATCAATTAACTTTATTCTAGTATTTCTACACACGCAAAATAAACTCCTATATTGTTGCAATGTTCGTAAACAGTTATACCAAAGCACAATTTAACACAGTTAACTAAAGCTCACGATTTCAGAAAATGTGTTGTAGAAAGCGTTTGCATCTAATAGTGCTACTTATTATGTCAATTAGTGTACTGTTCTTGCATGAAATACATACTAATGTTAACGCTTACCAATCAAACCTATTGTTATTCAATAAGTGTATGGCTTATCAAAATTTAAAACAATATATCAATGTGTTTCTTGTGTAAATCGCTGTATTAATACATCAGTTTGCAGCTTCGCCCGATGTATTTGATGAAGGAAAATTTAATGGATCACATTTCCTGCCTCTTTACAATTAAAAATCGTCAACATCAAGACAAACACAACTTTTGAGCAACAAAACATATAGTGCTTGGTCGAATTGAGCGTTGTGTACGAAGTTAAAATTAGTATAGTCATACAGCAAAACCGTACGCAATATATCGTTTGAACAAACCGCGATATACCGATATGGTGATATATGACTGTACAACTTCTATAAACATCCATACAATTGTGATATACCGGCAAAGCAATATAATAGTGACTTGTCAAGAAAAAATATATACAATCGATATGCAAGTTATATACACAACCAATTCTATACCGATGTGTCCCTTTGTCTCTAACATACATATAATGTGATATTGCCTTTGAAAGACAGTAGGTTTTGTTCTTGAGCGGACAAAAGAGACCTTCTGTCATTTCTGCCAAACACGTATCTTAAAAGTTATTTTAGCCTGACAAAGAACACAGTGGATTTCATATCTGTACTGTAATTGTAACAAAATGACGTCGTATCTAGCAGTCCAATATAAATTATATTCGGGCCGATATTTTGTATCTGAAAAGAATCGGATCACGCGGCTTTAACGGAACACAATGGCGTCAACATTTAGTCTTAGCAAACAGCGATTAATAAAATTATGCCACAACTCAACTTAAGAATCGAACATAATTGTAATGACTTGTAGCACACAATTTGAATAATATAAAATCGATTGAAACTGAAACTCATATGTACATTAAATTGATGCCTCTATTTGTGTTTTAAGAGGATTCGTTAAAAAGCACAGTTAATAGTAAGGGACACACTTACCTCGGTGACAACTTAAATCCGATGTTTATAATCAAACTATAAAAAAATGTGTACTTCCGTCTTCTGCTAATCCATCTGTTTTCAACCCATGCATTGCCATTTCTTTATATTTCGGTACGCCCATTTGTTATCGAAGCATAATACTTCACATCTTTGTATTATTTAACGCAATGTTAATGTCAGTCCCCAATGTTCAAAGGACATTAAATTCGTGGTTTACAATATCGCCGTTTTGGACTCGTTTTTTAATCGGTTTAATAAAAGTCCCACCATAGTGTGAGTGCAAGACAATTCTGTACTTGTTTAATTATTGTTGTTAATTAAAGATGTCGTTGACATCAGCAGTCACGTGCGATTATCGGTTCTCGTTCCATATGCATCACTCTGACATTTGACTTCGCATGCTGTGCTTATGTGAGTAAAGTATAGAGTGGTATGTCATCTACCATTCCGGTTGTATACATATAAAGTACGTGAATGTATTACCTTCATTTTCATATAACTAGTATATAAATTTGCTTTTTGAGAATTGTTTCTGTTCTCCGATTTGAGTTCACACATGAAGGCTGATGCAAGAGCTGTTTTGGCAAATCATTCTCAAGTATTGCATGGTGCAAGATTGTCCAGGGTCATTCAATCGGACTGTTTTATTTCATATGAATTTTCTAAC
>NC_068361.1:56333381-56378177 GCF_020536995.1 Dreissena polymorpha
AAAGCGTAAAATGCTATGCCAAAGGAAAGCTCTCAGCGACTTTACTACGTTTTAATAACAAAATATATTTTTCATCAATCCATAATTCTGGGCATCGATTGGTGTATTAAAATGCGTTTACTCTATATTAACAGCAAAACCGGATCTTTGCAATGCACATGAATAATGGGTATATAACTTTATTATTTATAAATCATTTAACTATTTACTTTGAGCTTGTGAAATGTAACAAAAAGCAATGAAGTTTTGTAAAGGTGCAATACTCACCCGAAAATTATGTGGTATAACACACAGGCGATAAGCGTGTGGCTATGATATTAGTGAAAACATCATTTTGAATGATAAAAAATCAATTATAACGAAAAATCAACTTTTCTGAAAGAAAAATTTCACTATCAAATATATGTATAACAAGGTATTTAACTCGAAATCAACTGAAAACAGGGTGCATCGCTTTGAACAGCCATGGTTGTAAAAATACATTTATAAAATATATTGTTTTCAAATGTGGCAAACACATTAGGTCATACGTTTACCAGTGGTAGTCTAACAATCGCAGCCTCAGTGTGTACTTCAGTTCGCAAATAAAAAAAAAAAATTACAAGAAGAATATATCAGAAATAACATGTATACATATTTGACTTGTTTTTATCATTGTAAGTGATATTTTAATTTTCCACTGATCATTTTCTAAAATTATTGGGTCCCGATATTGGTTCTTCTTTGTTTAATGTAAAATTTCATTGTTAATCCGAACTTCGTTAAACCGAAGAAATCGTTAATTCGAAGTGATTCAGTCGGTCCCAACATTATAATTCGCACCTTATTAACAATCTTTAATCCGAAGTCAAAACTGCAAAATACTGAGCGTAATTTCACACCTTTGTCGTGGCTCGTCAAAAGCCGATAATTACACCTTTGTCGACTGCGCGAACGCCGGTGTTCAGAGAGACATCACGTATTAGTTTAAAAATGTTAATTAATTTCCGAAAATGTATTAATATGTATGTATGTCTGATCATTTGTGCTATTCATTATATTGTTTATGTTTTGTAATAAGACAAAAATAAAAACCAAAAAAAGAATCGTGTTATTCCTCCGTTTGTTACAAGTGGAAATCTATTGCTATCTGACTAGTTTACGCTTTTCAGTAAGCGTGTAACCGAACCAAGTGAATTCCAAAACGTTTCATTTTTTACAGAATCAAAGAAGTCTTCTGTCAATTGTTTATTTCGAATTATCGTGAATCCGAAGTTTTTTAAGGGTCCCGACGACTTCGAAATAACGGTGTTGAAGTGTATAACAACTGGACTCTCTCTTCGTTGCAATTCATAGGTGGTTAAAACCGTGTTGAAATCTAGTCGAACCTCACATTAACCTAAGTATATAACACGAGCCAAACGCTCATCTTAACCGATATTCATCAAATGAACAAATGCAGACAGGAACTGAAAACACTAGTGCCAAAACACGACGCTTTAAATAAATAAAACACTCAAAATTTTAGTTAACTAGTGTCCTCCGTTTCGGAAATCTATTAAATCAAAAGGGATACGTAAGATATGTAAGATAATTGCATACACGCGATCCTTTAATTGCTTTAACTGTTACTAACGGGAAATGACATGTTCGCTGTTTCTAAAAATATGTTTGCAATTATCCAAAAACTTGATATATATAAGAGATATAATTAAATATGTGAGCCATTACCATGGTCCCTATAAATTGTGGTTATTGATTTTTAATAATAATAATAATAATAATAATAATAATAATAATTATTATTATTATTAAAATAATAATAATAATAATAATAATAATAATAATAATAATAATAATAATAATAATAATAATAATAATAATAATAATAATAATAATAATAGTAAAAATAATAATAACAATACTACTACTACTACTACTACTACTACTAATAATAATAATAATAATAATAATAATAATGATAAATAATAATAATGATAATAATGATAATAATATAACTATTTTTGTTATTATTATTTTTTAATAATTGTATTGCTATTATTATTATTATTGTTATCATTATAGTAATTATAGTAATTATAATTAATATTATTATTATTATTATTTATTATTCGCATTATTATCATAATAATAAATTATTATAAACAAAATTATGATAGTAATTTTTCATATTCATTTTTTATATAAGTATAATAATTATAATCATTATTGTTTTCGCATCCATATACTATTATACTAAATAAACTGTTAAAAATATCCAAGGGGAAAAAATCAGTGGAAAAACATTCTTATGGAAAAAATGGGAATAATTACTCATGGGATTTGTTTATGTTTCGCAAACACGATTAAACGCATTAAAATCACGTAGATTGTTCATCATTTGATAATTTTTCTGGAAGTAACATGAGTAAATCATTCCAAATAAAATAATCTCTTTTTCCCGTTTGAAAAATGAGATATTTTTAATACTAAAAAGAATATGTATTTCGGCATACAATGATTATACAATCCTTAAAAAGCGTTTAAATAACCAAATACGCGTACAAAACACGTTTCAAAAAATGCCAAAAATCTAATAGGATTTTGTCCGCCCACTCAATTTATGGGGGAAAAATTCCCATCAGAAAAAAATCCCTTAGAAAAACGAAAAATCCCGGGAAAACAAACTTTGCTATTAAATTCTATTGTGAAAAAAAAAACAACGCAGTGTGTAAGTAAAAATAATCAATTATTGATAAAAATTATATCGCAAATATTATAAGACTAAGGCACATTCCCTTAATTCGAAATGGAGTGTATCTTCTTATAAAAAAAAACAAACACCTCTTTCGGAATCTTCGCAAAAGAAACATATGATATTGGATATGAATTAAATATAAGACTCATTATGGGTCAGGTGAATGCGACGTGGGAAACAGCTGTTTGCAGCCCAAAAGGTTATTATATACGGTTATTATATACCATAATAACCCCTAGGTTTTCGGACGCTAACAAATAATTACTTGGCTTGTTTCCGAAATTTAAGATACACACAAATACACCCAAAATAGTATCCGAAAATTAATTGCACAGTATGACATTACACCGATTGCACTCAGATATCCTTTTGTTTAATAATATGTAGATTGCAATTTAGATCAGCCTTAGTTGTGCAAAAATGTAGAGTCAATCATTATACGAAAAAATCTGGGTGTACGAAACATAAACTTTGCAAAAAGCAATTGAATTTTCCTGAAAAAAAGTATCCAAAAACGTTGACAGTCCGGAAACTTGTAATGAGCGAACGCTTAAAGATATCAAGGCCATATGTTTTTCCATAGTTGCTTTCTTACATAATATTACTCACTTGTATGGCATATATTATTATTATTATTTACCATATTTATAAAGCACTTTTATCATGAATTCACACGTTCAAAAGTGCTGTACAATACAAATGCATGGTTCAACCAGTACAATTAACAAAGAAATTTAAAACTATGATAAACAGCGATAGATGGACACATATAAAAACTGAAAATATATAGAAACCTACATACTACGAGGATATAAATGACAAGCATATTTTAGAACAATTATAAAATATGGTATTTAAGAATTAAAACAAATTATAAAATAAATACCTATAAGCGCTTAAAAGAAATTAATACCAAGCTAAACATAGAATAAACGTTTAAAATAACAAACTACTCGTACACTGGTATAACATAAATCGGTGCTTTGTTTAGTCTTGTCACAGAATTAATTTTGAAATAATCATCATTGCAAGTAAATGTTTGCGAAATAGTGGGTTTTCAGTGCTTTCTTAAAGGCTGGTAATGTTTTAATGTCTCTGAGCGATGCTGGTAGCGCGTTCCAAAGTGTTGGAGCGGCAGACCTGAACGAACGGCCTCCGTACGACACAGTCCTGGTTCTCGGCGCGACTAGCAGGACTGAGTTATTCTGAGATCTGAGTTCTCTGCGTGGAGTGTAAATCTCAAGCATACTCTTGATGTAGCTTGGTGACTGTCCTTGAAGTGCTTTAAACACATGCAACAGTACTTTGTACTCCACTCTTGCATGTACAGGAAGCCAGTGGAGTTTCCTAAGCACCGGTGTAATGTGACCTTGTCGTGGTGTCCTGGTGATTACACGAGCAGCGGTATTTTGAACACTTTGAAGTCTGTTCAGAGCATAACTCGGTGATCCACATAACAGGGAATTACAGTAATCAAGTCTTGATGTTACCAAAGAGTTTATCAGAGATTTTGTTGCATCCACAGTCAGGTATTTCCGAATTCGACCTATTTGTCTGATCTGGTTGTAACATGATCTGGAAACAGAGTTTACCTGCTTTTCCATATCTAAATGAGAGTCTAGAATGGCACCAAGGTTCCTAACAGCTGTTGTTGGTTTGATAACAGCTGTGCCGATTTTAACGGTGAAATTTTCAGTTTTAATGTGCTTTGGTACAAAGATAATCACTTCTGTTTTGTCGGCATTAATTTTAAGTAAGTTGTTATTCATCCACAGTACTATATCAGTCACACACGCTTCAATTCGTTGCAGCGCATCTTCGCGTGAAACAGAATCCTTGGGTTTAAATGTACAACTGGGAGTCATCGGCATAGAAGTGATGTTGTAGATTATGCTTTCTACAGATGGCCCCCACTGGTTTTGTATACAAGCTGTAGTTTTTGGGTCCCAGTACGGACCCTTGAGGCACTGAATAGGTCATAAGTACGGGTTTGGACAGCTCGCCATCAATGCAAACAGTTTGATAGCGGTCGGTCAAGTACGATTTCATCCATCTTAATGGCTTGTTTGTTATTCCAAATTGCTGTTCGAGTCGGTTCAGAAGAGTGGTATGGTCGATCGTATCGAATGCGGCTGATAAATCCAGCATAACTAGAATAGTGGCTTCGTTCTGATCTAGAGACTGAAGAATGTCGCTCTGTACACGCAGTAGCGCCGTCTCAGTGGAGTGGAATTTTCTGTAAGCCGACTGACGCTCTTCGTGCAGGTTATGGTTATTTAAATGTCGTTCCAGTTGGTTGTCGACGACTTTTTCTAGAATTTTTGAAATAAACGGTAAATTTGATACCGGTCTATAGTTTTTCATTTCATTTTGATCGAGTCCCGGTTTCTTGATAAGTGGTCGTATTCTTGAACTTTTAAACGTTGTTGGCACGTATGCAGCTTGTAGTGATGCATTGACTAGTTTAGTTATTAATGGAAGTAGTTCATTCAAACACTCTTTTAACAGCCATGTTGGGATCGGATCGAGTTCGCAAGATTTGTTTGCAGACTGTTGAATGACTTTCCGGACTTCTTTCTCGGTCGTGAGTGAAAACTCTGATAATTGGTTTCCATTAAAAGGCATTTCTATTTCGATATTGTCTGGCATCTGAATATCAGCACTAGCGTTAGAGGTGATTTAATTTCGTATACCTTCGATTTTATTTACAAAAAAGTCACAAAATTCTTGCGCGAGAACCTTTGCAGCTTTACCCGATGGGAGGACAACTTCATACAGTTCGCCCATTAAATGTTTTGTTACTTTCGTCAGGCTTTTCTGATCACGGCCACAATCATCTACTTTCTGGGCATAATAGCTAGTTCTCGCATTCGTGAGCAGTTTGTTAGTGACAGAACATTGGTTCCTGTAGATTTCATGATCTATAGACAATTTTGACGATCGCCACTTCCGTTCTAGTTTTCGTCTCAGATGTTTTGCGCAATGCAGCTCCTCGGTGAACCATGGACACGACGGTCTTAACACAATGGATTTTGATTTCAAGGGGGCGTGCTTGTCAAGAAGGGATGCTAGTCCATTGTTATATATTTCAACCAGTTCATCCACATCTGATGTGTTTTCACTTTTTAGAGTGTCCGATGCTAGTATGTCTTTTTTGAACTCATCTACATCGATTGACTTTAATTTTCTATAGCTTACAGTTTTCCTCACTGGAGGCGGTTTTGCAGCACGGGCGTTAAACACAATTGCAAAATGGTCACGTGATGGTTTTCCACTGTTGTCGGGGAGTCCGGGATCAGATACTTCTATATTTGTGACTGTTGTATCTGTATCTCTAGTGATCAATACATCTAGTATGTGATCCGCAACATGTGTTGCTTCGGTGACATGTTGCCGCGTACCACATGATTCCAGAATACTTGTAAATCTAGCCGATTCTGGATTAGACGGAACATCCAGATGAAAATTAACATCACCCACAACAATAGTGTTACTTTCCAGGGTTGCATAGTTAGCGAGAAACGCAGGCCATTCGTAATCTAGGAATGTACTTGTCTTACAACCATTCTGTTTTGTTGGAGGAGGTCTGTATACCACACCTAGACGTAGGCTATAGTTCTTAATGGTGATGTTGCAATCCATGAATTCAAACGAAGTGAAGGTTTTATCACGACTTGATGCCAGCAAGCGAAGACAGAAGGATGTTTTGTAAAAAATAACTGCTACTCCTCCTCCGCGTCCACACCGGGGCACGTGCTCTGTTGTGTATCCATTTGGGACAAGCTCAGCAATGCAAGCTTTATCGGTGGAACCGCCAAGCCAGGTCTCAGTCACAGCAATAATGTCAAAGTCGTTTGAACGAATATAATCGGCAAAAGCAATTGTCTTATTTTTTACTGATCTTGGGTTGAAACAGCATAGTTTTATCAAAGTCTGGCCTTTACAAATACTGCGCGGTTCAAATTTAATTTTATGCAGATTTGTGTGGTTAACAATGTTGCTTTTTATTATTAAATTGGATCTCACTCGATCGTTTGAGTTTATTTTCGGTATGAGTTGGGGTAGTGTTCTAAGATTATATGTATGCACACCTTCATTATAGTCAAAGGAGCGTCTCTTTTTAATTTGACCCCCTCTGGTGCCTCTGACCTGTTGTGATATACCTAACTGTTTGATAGTTGCTAGTACACGAGGGTCCGGTTTTTCAGGTGATAATTTTCCAATTCGAGTCAAGCTCAACCTATTGTAATGGATAATCCCTTGTAGGCTTTGTTCTGTTAACACAACTCTGGGCAATATGCACATTGTTGAACTATAATTTAAATTCACCACTGTTCATTTTGCTTCAAATTCTTACACAACAACTCTTTTATTCCACACAAAAAACTAATGTATTCAATCGTGGCACAATAATCGTCACTTATAACGATTTTTATTAGTAATCCATACGATTTTTTCTACAAAACAGTACAAAAATGCAGAGAGCGCAGAAATATGCAGCCTACACCTGGCGCATGCGCATGAGATACATATATCGTACAGGATGATGTTAAGCACAAGTGCAACGCGTTAAATGTCGCTAAATAATTATTGAATGTACTTAATCTCAATAGTATCAAATCATTTGTGTATGGTTATTATTTACATAATTGCTATATTAACCGTGTGCGTTGTGTTAGACAAAAAGTCCTTAAGTGAGTAATAGTTGTACTTGTTTGTAAAAATTACTCACGCAGATTTGCCGTTACTTAAAAAAAGTGCAATTACTAAAAAAACTACATATATATCCAAGATAAAGTTAAACATGTTTTATGTGAGTCATTCGCATAATCCCCGTACGATTTCCGGTCCATCGCAAAATTGTTTGTTTTTCGATGCGAATGCCCTCAAAAACTAATATGTTAGCGATTTAAGTCCATAGTATTCGCATACCTCCATTTATTACGTGATAAAGACGTGCCATAGCGACACCAATAAATGATTTTAGTGAAATTATTTACACGATGATATCATATCAAACCTTTTAAATTTGAAGTTGATATATCGAGAAAGTATTATGTTTAATGTATAGGAATAGAAGTTTGATTGATTGTTGGTCAATGTCAGGTTACAATAACCATCAATAAAATTAGTGTAAGTACAGCATTTACTGGAAAAGTTCGTACGGAATAATCATAACACTAATTATGCACATCAACATAATCATTATACGTGCACCATTTAAAGAGCCTTATCGTGTAATCAATGTTAAAACTGATATGACAATTGGACGTTGTAATGACGATGAACCTTCGAATTGCACACTGAAATAAATATATGAAAGTGATTGTCTATGTAAGTAAATCGTATCATATATGAATGCTTCAATATTTTGTCAGATTAAGTCGAATCTTTCAGATAGATTTGTGTATTTTTGAAAAATGTTATTCACTTGTATTATATACCTGCTTTATGATCCCAACAAAAAAATGTATTAATCGGTAAAATGCAACTGCACAGAAATAATTCACGTATTACGCTACTCGCTAGTTTCCCATTCCGTATTACCATACTTGCTGGACTACTTTTAATGACGTCACTTTGATGCACACAATTATAAGAGCATTCTTAGTTAATTATAAACTCTTTTTTTCTTAAATGATTCACAGTTTTATATAATTAAAGGAATATTACGCAAGTCAATTGTTACAAGTGTGAGTATCAGTCTCGTGGCTTGCGCTAGTTCGTATCACACTCGAGGCTCCGCCTCTTGTGAGGTACATCATCACACACGCCACTCGACTGATACTAGCACATGGAACAATTGACTAGCGTAATAGTCCGTATGTATTTGTATACCTAAATGATATACATATAATATAGTCTTAGATAAAAATATTAGCATAAAATAAAAAATGCCTTCCCGGGGTTTCAAATCCAAAAACTGTAGTAACAAAATGACACGCGCTTCCACTGCATAACTCAAGGCTGTGATACTGTCAATGTATGTGCCCATTACTCGTTGGCAAGTTTTTGAACGCGTTATTGATGTATTGAAATCGATTTGTGATCATCTATACACCAAACGATATATCAAACTATTTAAATTCTTATGTGTTGTTTCGCTTGTTTGGATATAATGTATACATAATTATTGAATTAATGAGAATAAATCGAGCATGCATAAGTATTTCTTATCTTTATATGTCATCTGAACTCAGGAACACCAAATATTTCTTGCCAGAAGAACATCGACAGTCGTGGACGAGAATGGAATGAAAGTTTCTCGGGAATCACATCAACTCAGGATTGTTACGAGGGATTTAAAGGTTGGTCAAATATAAAGCGGGAATGACTATGGCTGAATATGTGTTCGTTTATTGGCAGTAATGTATTTCCAATTATATAGCATTCTACAACGAATCGCAATATCCTATTATGGCAAATATATGTAAAGTACCAAATCCAGAAGTTAAGTAATGGGCCTTTCTGTTAATGAAACCGCAGTGATCACAAAAGAAGTGAATTTCGGATATGAACATTCAGATTGTTCATATATTCTCATTTGTCAAGTTTTGTTGCAAATCAATATAACAATTAACATTATTTCTAAATGTATCTATTCTTGAAATGATAAATTACATATTATAAGGGCATAAATCTCTAAAAAAATATTTTTTACAACGAACGTCTGACAACATCGTTGTTAAATTCTATATATTACACCGTTAGTCAAAAATGAACATCGAACACAATTCAAAGCATACATAAATCTTAATTTAAAATCATACGCCGTTTTATTGTCAAATGTGACATTTAACCTCTACTTCTGACCTTATATGTATGCAGACTTGTGTAACACGGGACACGTCGTCTTATGATGGTTACCATGTGTGCCAAATTATTCAAAAATGGATCCACACAGGGCAAAATTATATTAAAGACAGGCTGTTTTGTACTGACTCACAGGACGCATAGACCCAACGACAGACTGGGAGTGATTTCGCCACCTTTAAAGGGGGTTTCATAAATACTAATATAAGGCAGACATCAGTACAATATTCTTTGATGTATGTATTTGTTTTCGTATTCAGCCGATTGGATAAACCAGTTTTACATACCTTTTAATTAGGTTACGTGAGCCGACTTTGTGATTGGAACGGAATATGGCAGTACCCACAGTACAACTGTCAAAGAGCTAATGTTAGCAATGCTGTTAATAAGGTCCGTGTTTTCAATGACGTGCATTTGAATGATACAAACTATTTACAATTGCATAAGGTTTTAAATAAAACGTTGATGATATATTAGCCCATTTATTTTAATTTAAATTCGTTCAGCTTATCAATAACTAAAGATTCGTTACTTTATTAAAATTGTTATTGCCTTTTTTGCAAAGATTTATTGGATGACACAAGTCGCTTGTTATCTAATCATTATCAGTCTACCAAACAATTGATTGCCATTACGAAATATAATGCATGAAAAATATTCATTTTTGATTTGATGTTGCTTTCTTTATGGGATCAAAGATAGATTTGCTGACTGGAAACGTTACATCGGAAGAAGTAATCAAAGCTTTGTCAGCGGTTGTTGAAGTTACAGAAAACAAAGAAAATCCGAACTCGTCGGAGCTGCTAACCACCAAAGAAATATCAGTTTTAACACACGCTTTGGGCTTAGTTGCAGGCCTTGTTAATCGCCAGGGAATAGCAACTGATGAGGTTGCCAAGGTAACAGTATGGCTTTATTTGCAACATTATCTAAATGCAGTGTCATTCATGTTTTTTATTAGTATACACGTGCAAAACAGTTCAAAATATGAGCTATAAAACTTGTTTTTCTTAAACGAACAAACAATTAACGATATTTATTATTTATCAGCACTTAGTTCACCTACGGTGGTACAATGTTTCACAAACAGGCATTATTAATATGTAGTTGTATATATTTTACAAACAAATAAAATACATTGAATGGTCATGAAACATTGTGTTATATCATTCCTATTTCGGAATATACACCGAGTCCTTAGATGTTAAATTGTTTGTTTACATACAATTTACAAAGTTATATGGCTTTATTTTGCCAGGTATTTCTGAAATCGGCAAGCAATATCATAGATGTGGCAAACAAAGACACTTGGTTATCGTTGAAACAAGCGGTAATGTTTTAAATATATTGTGCTCAAATTTTCTATACGATCTTTTTACATTAAACATTTTTTGTTATACGCTTTTTATATACTTTGTGTTTTAAGACTCAATTATATATATTTGAACGCATGTGTTATGAAACCAGTTAAATAACACATTACTAAGTTTATTAATATTATTCAGTCACGTAATTGACATACTGGTCAAATGTCCCTAAAATTCACCTAAATTAATAACAAAATCATTGGTACTTTTTAGAACAAAATCACTAGTGAAACACTTGTATCTTCTATCGATGAAATTGGTTCGGCACTACGTAACAGGATAGCTGTTGGAGATATTGGCAACGTTGTTGTTGAAAATAAAAATTGCGCGTTCGAAGTTAAGAAAGTGACTGGCGGGACCGTACAATTTCCCGACAAGCAAACCATTCAAAACGACACCCATGGTGACAATGCATGGATTCGTCAGTCAAAGAGTCGCATATCTTTAAACACAACGACATTAGGTATGTGCCCCTACAAAAAATGAAAGCTTGAAACCATGGTTTGAACAGGCGTAATACATAAACTAAGTAGTATTTTGTGCTTTTGGATTGATTATGATGTTAGTATGTAACTGTAAAATGTTGATGCTTTAAGTTTGGACAGATCTGTTGATAATATACGCGTGCTCGAGTCGAATTCAAATTGTCATAATTAATATCTTAGAACGGACCGATAACTTCGTTGTTTTAGTTCGATTTATGAAACAAATTAGAGTGTGTTTACATAGTTCATGATTTCATAAATGTCCGCAACAACGTTTACGTACATGAAGAGTATATATGTAACTTGTTATCATTATCTTTTTTGAATCAATTTACAAGTAGCTTCTATGATACCATTTGTTTAGGTGCGGTTGTTGTAACGATAGTTATCTACAGAAATATGACTGACATAATGTCTTCAAGATCTTCAAGTAACCGGTAAGGGGTTTTATAAATGAATCTAACTGTCCAGTAGCAATAATAAAAACATACGTGTTTAGTGCTCAAACGGTTTCACCGGAGGGAAGTACCGCTTTACAGTGCTTACGCCACGTAGTTATACCCGCTCTTTGTTTGTCTGTCAATCTTGCAATATATTATGTTAGGGTATGTCTGCCCGTCCTGTCAACCAATATGAATAAATCAAAATCGTATGTAAAATATGATCACGACAATTGGTATCAATCGGTATGTATGTTCTTCAGTAAACTAATCTGAAATAACCCAACTAATTTATTTAAACGGAAATTGGTAATACTAGTAAACGTTTTTACTAAAATGAACTTTAAGGTTTTTGGAGATCACATGATTGATGAGTGTTACTTTAAATATAGTACTGTAGTGACTGTTAAATAACTTGCGATGTAAACATGAAACTTCATATGCTTATGATGGCCAATTTGAGGTGTATTCGAAACATAATTCTCCAGGGGTCAAACATGGAGTTAATATAAAAAAATCACACGTTCATACCGAAATATTAAATTATCAATCCCTTATGTTATCATGAAATACTTACAACTTTGCAGTCTATGTGAAACACCGGTAGGGGAGTAACGTAACGCTTTAAACATGGCCAAACCCTTGGTTTAAGGATGCATGCATTCACATGTAATGTTTGTTTCGATAATCCGATAAACAACATGTGTGGTAGCAATCCGGTACGTGTATGCGGCCATTGCAACAACATTCCTTACACTCAACGTTAACAGTCATACAGTTCTTATTATCTAATTGGTATGTTGCAGGTCATCGCACAATAAAGTCATAGTGAACGGCCCTATCATATCGGTTTCGATTTCCGATAACTCTACCAAATTGGAATCACCGATTCATATGACTTTTGAACATGGACAGGTAAAAATCACATGTCGTCCTTTCACTCAAGTACTACCTTCGGCATAATTATGTCCTTTATTTTTATAAAAAGTTGTTTAATTGTGTTTGTGTACATTTTTATTACAGACAAACTTCACAAAGGCATCATGCAACTTCTGGAGGTTTAGGTTAGTTACTTATTCGTCGCCTTTGCCATGTGTGAATGACAACAAATATTCAATTGACTCATCAAATGTTTAATGATGTAAACTCATTTTGTTTTGTGCAATAAAGTTCTTACCTAATCAATAAGTGAGACAATACACAACAAAATATAAGTGTGATTTGAATAAGTGCATTAGACTGTGTCATGATCAGAACATTTATTAAATAATAAATCGCATAAATGTACATGTTTTTAGTTAATTCGTGGTTTTACTAAATTATGGGGACATGATACAAATATATACACATTTAGACAGTTGCAAGTGAAACGTTTCATTTTATTTAAACGTGATCTGTTTTCATTTCTTTCCCGATTATTTCTTTAATGATTTAATTGTTATTGAACTTGATTTTGTTGGCGCTATTACACATACACTGCTTAAACGCTTTTATATGAATACAGTGCTTTGATATATTTCACAAAAGTTATATTCCAATGTTAACTTTGCCTAAAAAAATGATAAATCAATATAGTATTATAATCAAGATACCCCATGTAATTTTAATAAATCCAATTAATCGTTCAGACTATGTTAGGAGTCATTTTATTATGCTTAACAAGTATAAAAATGTAATGCGTATTTAAACGTTTACGTCCCTATCGATGAGGAGGTAACCCGCTCGTAATGCACTGCACGTTGAGATCCTAGCTAAGTTAGGTTATTCTGCTTTGGGATATTAATATTAAAGTACAACGCTTAAAATTATTCTACATGGTTTTAAACAAATGAATTACTGTTACAAATACCGATGTTTTTCGTGTGTTTATAAAGCTCACCATGAGTATTCCGATTTAGAATATATCTTTGCAAATGGTTGCATCTAGATAAAACTAAAGACAATTTAAGGGTCACTTAATTCTTTTTAACAGTATTGATTATATAACTTCGGCGCATGTATTTACCAGCTGTTTAAAAGAAAAACAATCTTTTAAAAGAATTCGCATTATTGGGACTTACATATATCTAATTTAACCCAAATATCATAAATAAACGGACAATGCCAGTGTGTTTCTCAAAATATTATTTAAACAACAAACATTCCAATTGGATGCTCACTTTCCTATCGTGAATGTTAGCAACCAAATATGGAGATTTTGACACACTCTAAACGTTTTAATATATCCGTTATACGACCTTTCGTATATATTTCATTGTAGACTCACAATGACACCTGTGTATAATGTATTCATAATTAATTATACTAGTGTACAGGTTTATGTTGGAGTGTATGTTGAAAATTAATGAAAAAGTAAGTATCTATTGATAGCTGTTGTTTAGGTTAAAAAGCAGTTTGCATGAATACTATTTAGAAGAATTTGTTTATGATTTACGCACTTGTATTCATACTTGTAAAGTGAATAGTTGATACTTTCGAATTCAATACAGTTGGAATAAGTACTTTATTTTCAATTCAGGCCTGGGCAGCTGGGCTATTGGGCCAACGACGGATGCATAAATCAAACTTCAAATGACATTATTACTGTGTGTGAATGCAACCACCTTACAAACTTCGCTGTCCTGATGAGTCCTTTTGTTGAGGTAAGAATATACATAATTTCTATAGATTCAGTCTTGTTACTGAACATGTTATTAAGTCTTATTTGCATGGTATTCTTTAATAGAAATTTATACTAGCAAACTTTACAACGTTAAAGGTATAACATTCTTAATAACCTAATATTATAAAGGTACAACCAGCTTTAAAACTTAAATATCACGTAAAAAGTACCGTGATATCATTTAGAAACACCATGGCATTATCATTATTCACTAAAACATGTGCAAACGTCTATTTGTTGCATGATTAAACTGTTTGTTTAAAATGTAAATAGTTTACCGCATTTATCACAGAAGCAAACACTTGATTTTGGGCATGTGCGTGAAATTACAAAAAGCACAAACTCAACAGTTTACCTGCTTTTATCTTAAAAACCTGTATTAAAGTGATTCTTATGTTTTCATTCACTTTGGAATGACTAAGCCGTCAAAATTAATACAAATACAAAGACACTTTGCTTAAAGCCACACACCTTGAAATGCAATACATGGCTAGTAAATTAAAGTATAAATAAGAAACAAATTTGATCTATGCCAATTAGAATATATCTGGTGGTTACAAGGTAGAAATCCGTCTCTTTTTCGCTTTAAAACTTAAAAAATGATCGCGTTTGTCAAAATGGACGTATACGTCTAGAAATCCTACTTTCGGTTTTAAACGCGGAAACGTTTGAAAAAAATTAAATTACTTGCTTTCTTGGCTATACATATAATTTTATCTATTTCAATTAGAATATATCTGGTGGTTACAAGGTAAAAATAAGTGTTTTTTGCGCTTAAACTTAACAATAATCGCGTTTGTCAAAATACACGTATACGTATAGAAATCCTACTTTCGGTTTTATTTTATAAATTACTTGCTAACTAGGCTATAGATTTAATGACAATTTTGCACACTTTCAAATTGCATCTATATGTATTGATTAACATGTACTTCAATTCAAGGTGTGTGGCTTTAATCTGAGGTACATACATGTATATTGTACATATATTTTTAGTATTATTTTTGTTAATGTAATGTTTCACATCGTATTTATGAAAGTATACTAAATTTATTTTACACATTGACTGCTATGTGCAAAGAGAATTTTGATTATGAAATATAATATTCCGAAAGTATGAATTACAAGAATGTTAACATAAATATTCGGAATAACATGGTATAATTGTAAAGTAAGTGGGATACTTTCAGTATGATATAAGGCTTTATAAAGATATTTCATTATTATTATTAAAATATATATTGTAAGCGCAAAGATTTTTCAACCTACAATTTATAACCTCAAAGTGTAATTTACCGATCTTATTTGTAGGCAGATGAAAAGTCCAGAGGCATACGTATTGTTTCGATTGTTGGCATTTCAGTATCTTCATTGTGCCTACTTCTGACGATTATTGTTTTTGCGATGCTTTGGAGGTTTGTTTTTAGTAGAGTTTACCTTAAAACGTTTTTAAGTTTTAATGCGCTACAAGAAAAATCGGCTTTGAACTCGTGTGCGTTTGTGTATGTACTTCATGTATATTACGTCATAAATTATACGTTTTTCCTATTTGATCTTCCCTGTTACACTAGTACTTGCTATAGAAAATCACAAATACCTTTGACATTTCGCCAACTAATGGTGACATATTCCTTTTTCAAAACTGAGGCTTTTCCTCATACCTGATATATATCTTTATCATACATCTACGTTTATATTGACTTGAGTCTATGTTTAATATAATGATTGTATCAGGTACATCGGTTTTTGTACTTGTAAAGGTTCAAAGGTTCGACATATAACTCGGACTTAACGATAAAGTTTTAATTTCCGGTAGAAATTGATCAGGTTCAATTAAACCAACAAGTTTATACCAATATAGCATACAAAAACTCTTATAGAACAACAAACAGTAAAAAAGTATTTTTAAAATACTAAGTTGAAGTGTTCATGATGTAATTATTAACACGACAAACGTTATACAACATAATTATTTCCGCAAGAATGACTGTAGCAATTAAATTGTTTTTTTTTTTTAATTAATGGTGTAAAGGTATGATCAACAAAATAATAAGTTACTGCCAGATCGTATTGTTATATATCAGACAAATTATTTAAAAAAAAACGGCTCGTTTTTTATTATTATACAATCAATTGCACAAAATGCTAAAAGTAGGATGTTTCGTGCTTAATCAACAGTTCCGTCATGTCACAATGGATTGTGCTCATTTATTATGTCAAAAATGTAACAAAAACGTGTTCAAAATCTTCTATAAAACAGTCATACATATTTGTTTTCAAATTCGACATTATAAATGTTGTACTTGTGTATTCTTGGTAATTCAAGTATATGATTTAGATACGTTCGGAGCGACAGATCCGTTTTGTTGCTGAATCTCATCACTGCGCTTATAATCTCGTACGTGATCTTCATTGGAGGAATCGACCGTACGGAAAATAAGGTTGGTGATGGACATTAAAACTGTCCCAAGCCATTATAAAAGGCTACGTTTCCATCAACTTTAAATCACGTACATATACAACATTCAAGTGCTATTTTAGTAATCATATTTATACAGCTAATACCTGTGAAATCCGTGTAAGATAATTATATAATTTTGCAGAGTATAGAAATGTGAGTGTCGTGTGTTAAAGAGTCAATTGCCATAAGCTCTATTCCAATAAGTGATATAAATTACTTAGTTATGATTTGATATCGTGTTGGCAAACTGAAAAAAAATATACGTTATGTTATTTGTATATCCTTATATAATTCCAAACGGTATATCATTTGTACTTGTGTAAAACGCAGCAGCCATATTTATATTGTTATTGATATTTATCAACATTTCAGCATTTCATTGACAGTTTTGAGAGTGTAACATGTTATAATTTGTTTAAGTTATCTCTATAATTTGTTGAAGCTTTATTCATTTAGTTTGTAAACAAATCAACGTTTTACAGATTGTTTGTACGGTAGTCGCGGCTGCGTTGCACTACATTTATAGCGCCGTCTTTTGCCTCATGCTTGCAGAGAGCATTGGTATTCTGAGTGACGTTATTCTAGTTTTTGCACAAAATTCACCACTCCGCCAGCTGTTAGTGTTTGCATGGGGTAAACCACATTTTATTATATGTTTCCTGTAAACATATGTATATTTAGTACTCAATGCACTAACTTTATACGTGAAGTCATTTTAAGGGATTATTTTTGAATCTTTATTTATAAAATGGCATAGACTCATAACGTCTTCATATTGTAGCCAGTATGCTTTGCTTTCTTTTTTTGTAGGTGTTCCTGTTATCATAGTTGGAAGTACACTGTCAATTACAAAAACAGATGGATATGGCGACGATCATTAGTATGTGCATTGTGCTCCTATGATAAACACAATTTTTATTATATATTACACCTGTTAATATTCTTATTTACTGACACAGCACGTATCTTCTAAAAGGTATTATAATAAAACCATAATCGAGTCTAGAAATTACCGAAGATGTTACAAATTTTAAAATAAGTAATCTTAAGTGGCTCGTTATGTAATGCAACAATGTTTTAAGACCTATATTAATGATGCAGTTTCTTCCAGCTGCTGGTTGTCTCTATCTCGTGGACTCAGATGGGCATTTGTTGGTCCAGCCTTGTTTGTAATACTGGTAATCGTTTACTGATAAAATACTGATTTAAGATAAAAAAGTCGGTATTTTTGTAACTTAATTTAATTAAATAAAGCTCGAACGAATCTTGAATGACGGGAACGAATAGAATATTAAAGATGTTTTACATCTTCAAGCTGTCTGTGTTTGTCGCACATGAATAGAAGAAAGCAAACAAGTGTGTAATCCATGTTTTGTTTATATTTCAGTTCAACGGCATTGTTTTGATCATATTGTTTAAAAAAATGTTTGCTCTAAAAGCCATGGTAGACAAGCCAATTAAAGACAAGATCAAGTAAGATAATTATACATTTACTTATACTACTAAGTGAAACAAGTATATTTGAGCTCGAGCCCGTAAATCAATTACACTTTGCAGAGATTGTATTATTAGAACAAGAAACGTACCAAAATTATTACACTACCATCAACAAAGAAATATGTTGTTATACAATTTAGGGTTTGAGTATCGATACTATTCCAAACATATGATATCATGCGACACATGCATCGTTACACACATACGTACACTACGTTCGTACTAATCTAGCAATAACGTTTATAGCCAATTAGCTCAAAGCACTTTCATCCAATTATATGTGTTACCTTCAATATACTATCTGGTGAACTAGACTTCATATTTAGTCATTATAAATGTATACATGAGTATAATGGCTATGACAACCTGTTGATTGTATACGGAATAGAAAACCGTTTATGTACAACATAAGGTAATAACTTACTTTTTGTAGAACAACTCTTTGGTCTCTCTGCGTGCTCGTGCCTCTGATGGGAGTCTCCTGGATTCTCGGCATCTTCTACGTCAACGAGTCGGCCTCATTCATGCAGTATGTGTTCGCAGTCTGCAACGGTCTGCAGGTTGGTACGCATAGCGCATCAAAGCATTACGTATTATATAAACTTAGAACCTATATGAAAGATCAACGATCGCACAATTAGATTGGTCTTTTGCATTTTATCGCATGCGGATATTATCGAGACGATTTTGTTCGTGTCACATTCGATTCGTTTCATATACAGATGTAACTTTATCTAAAAAAAAATGTCAACAACAACATACAAGCTATAAAGGTCTCGACAATCTTGATGATGTTATTCATTTTTTTGTTTTTTACTAGGCATGTTAAATAGTTTATCAGCATGGCGAAATATAATCTTTTGAAATGTATGTGTTTTTATTACGTTTAAAAGTTTTGTTACAGGGCGTTTATATATTCGTATGCAACTGCGTGTTAAATGAAAAGGTAAACGTCTTATGATATCTAAAATTAAATCTTCCGATTGTTTACAATATATTTGCGATGTATATATACCAATTCAAGTATAACTATTTGTTTTGCATATGCTGATTGATTTTGTCCCGCAAACGAAGTGTTTAGATTGAAATTGTATTTTTGATAATGGTGTCATACAGTATTACATTGTATGTTATATGGGGACAATCCAAATGCGATAAGAACATTCGACATGAGAATTAAGTGAAAATGTATGTGGTGTTTACTATATTTTGCGTTGTTTAGGTTAAAGATGGCTACAAGAAGGAGAAAATAAGGCGCTTAAACGAATCGATGATGAGTTCGTTATCACTGGTAATTTGCATAATGACAAAAGTCAGACTCGAGGCGGAAGACACTCGATTACATGCTTATATCAACATTATATTTTGTTCTCAATTGCATACATGTAAACATTATAAGTGTCATATTGCTATCAACTATCAACTAGTATAAACAGTTACTTTATATCATTTATGCCGCTTAATAGGATATGGTATATGTTCACATTTTAAATGTTTACAAATACATGTAACATAACTCAAGTAAGTATATTTTGTAAGGAGTAATTCTTAAGTAAAGTCATTAATAAATAGTGGTGTACATGTATATACATGAAAGCAAAGCTGGGTTTACAATGAAAAGGACGATTAAAAATAGCTAGATAAACAACATCAACTATTGTTAATAATTTACTCGTCAAGGACTTGAGATGTCGCATATTATCAAAAGTGTTTAGGCTGTTAAAAATACATTTGAAACTTAAATATTAATTAGTGCTTTAGCGCATAGAATTTAAGTCTAAGTTGTTTGGGTTTTTTTGTATTTGAAGGATCTATTAAACATAATAAGATTTAAATAGTTAAATAATCAGATATATAATATAATAACTAACTAGTATAATGTATGATTGATAAGTCGTTATTGTGTTGAACTCATTGACAATTTTACAATGCAAAATATTAAGATACAAGTCATAACCCAACACCATTTTAAACGTTAAGAGATTATACATAAACAAACTACTATTCTTCTGTAACATACGTGTTTACAACCGTATTTATTAACACAAAATGAAAAGGGGCAAGTATATCAGATGACGTGTTGAAAACATTAATTGTTATTCATTGTTTCAGAATCTGCATAACATGTAGAAAGAATCGACCGTGAACGACGTGATTGCGATTAAGACAACACTGAATCCGATCAATCCGTGTATTATGTGCATCCATTTTGGTTCGAACCTTCAAAATGAACGTATAACCAAACTTGGAGCATCAGGAATTTAATGGAATAGGAACGACAAACAACGTGTAAATTTGATTAATTCCCATGACTGATCTTGACGATATCACACATGATATGAATTGAGTGTAATAGAAGTGTTCCATGTTATGTTTTATTCAGATATTCATTATTCAATTATTTATGAGCATTTGAAGGTTTTCGAAGTTTGTATTACCATTATAGAGAAAAAATATCTGATTTATTCCGACCACAAAATCAAATATATGTACGTAAAATAATTAAAAATATAGAACATGTATTGTGTATAATATTTAATCAAATCGTAATGTATAATCAGAAATCACTACTATTATAACTGGTCATAAACTCATGTTTTGTATGTGTATGCTTCATTGTTTCGATTCGGAAACATCATGTATCGTTTAATTTGATGTCGAACCAAATTATAACGGAGTATGTGGTATCTACTGGTTAATAATTTAAAGCAAAAGTGTTATGGTAAAATAAATTACAGTTCTGTATTAGATATGTATACAGTTCATTTGGATATGAGGAATTGTTAGCTTTGTTTCCTAGACGTGTGCGCTTGTTTTTGTAAAATACAGAGTCTTTGCACACAAATTGAGAATCCAAAGTCGCAGATATGCTCAAAATAATATTAGTTATATGTTACAATGACGTTGATATAGAATCAATCAATCAATCAACCAAAGTTGATTGGCAATCTGGCATTCTGTATTTTGCCAAGAAAATATATACAGAAGACATATGGTCAGGGAATCATACAATTATACAAATAAAAGATTAGCAAATATGACAATAGTAACAAATATGTGTGAAATTTAAATACAAATATGTTTGTTAGCATGCAATTATACATCATGTAGACTATTTAAAGCAGAACCTCAAAGTTTAAACGCTTCAATCAAAACAATTTCGAAATTCTTTGAGCTTAAGAACATAAGTACAAAACATAATTTATATGTGTTTATTTATGGTTGGCCATGATGTCCGGATATTATATTTTATACGCATATATAATTGACAACATAATAAAACGTGAAATAACGATTCACAGACATTCTGGTTTCAAAGTTTACACGGGCGTTCTATTAAGGACAATGGGAACTAAATCAAAAATGGCTAATGTGGATTTTTGACATTTCAATGATATACAATCCAAGTATTTTCATGTTCGAAGATTTTTTAGAATTGAAAGTAGAGTTCAATTGTGGACTGTGAAGCTATAGAATCGCTCTACTGTTGAACAAATTGGTCTTTGGTTTACAATATAACAATGTGACACGTGAAATCAGTTGTATAAAGCATAAGTCACTAGCCCCGATTGGCTAACGTTAACTTCAAAGCGTGACATCAGAGATTAATTTTCGCACAATTTAAATTTGTTAAAATATCCATCTGTTCCATAAAAACTTGGTACAATAAAGAAGTTTGGTTATTAACAAATTTCATCCAATAAGACTAAACTCTTTTTTTACATAAAACCGCTAGAACAAATTTACTTTTATTTTATACTAACACATCCGTATATACATTACACAATGTTACTAGTTTCATGTTACTTATCAGTAAGTCCTAATGTATGTAAATATATCAAATATGCCTTTTTTTTAAATACAATCCCAAATAATACTGTGTAATACATTTTATTACTGCTTCGATAGAACATACGTGTTTTGCAATCGATGTTGTTTATTTGTATTTATAGAGTCTGTCTGTCTGTCTGTCAATCTATATGTCTGTCCGTCTGTCTGTGTATATGTCTGTGTATATGTGTATATGTCTGTATGTATGTCTGTCTGTTGGCTGTGTGTCGTTGTGTGTGTTTGTCTGTGTGTCTGTGTTTCTGTGTATGTATATGGACGGTCTGTCTGTCTGTCTGTCTGTCTGTCTGTCTGTCTGTCTGTCTGTCTGTCTGTCTGTCTGTCTGTCTGTCTGTCTGTCTGTCTGTCTGTCTGTCTGTCTGTCTGTCTGTCTGTCTGTCTGTCTGTCTGTCTGTCTGTCTGTCTATATGCTAGTCTTCTGTGTGTTTGTTAAATATTGCATGTTAATACCGCATAGATAAAACCTTTTAGGCGCAGTTTGATAATCGATGTATACCTTTGAAATGCCTCCATTTTGACTTTCGAAATATTTTAAATTGAAAACATGTACACTTTTAATTATATCCAGCAAAATGTTAATGCCTATATTTTTATTTTGTTTGTATTTATATATTAGCTACACAATTATATAATTCGATGTTTAATAGCCTATTTGTTTAACACTGTATATCTACATGTAGTATACTGTCAATAAATATCTTCAGAGATTGTGACACTATTTTCTTAAAGTGCATGTATATTGCTAAATAAAGTATGTATACTCAAATGGTCTGTCTTGTTAATGCAAATGTGAATATTTGTAGTAAATATTAATCATTATGTAAGCATGTGTTGTATACTACAATAAAAACTCGTTATTAGTATATTTCAGATATAACCCTTATTACAATTTGTTATGAACATGACATTTTATATTGATAAAGACCGCTTTTTGTATTAAAGTATTTAAAAGAAGGTTTACATAAGACCGCACAAACTGGAAATAAATTGTCCGATTTTTGAAGCCATCCTCAGAATTAGGAAATCATACGACGGTTCAAATACGTATATGACCTCCAAAACTAGGTGCCTTGAAACGAAAACGATAACTATTAGTTGAGTGCTCAACAGATATGTAAACTGTAGCTATTGAAACATTATCTTCTTTACATTATATCTGGATCGTTACCATACCCAGGATCAATATATAAATACTATATACAATGCATGCGCATGTATGTCAAACCCTGGGCCAAGGAATGTTAACCTTAATTGCAGATGCATATTTCAAGGCCAGAATTATGCCAAAAATATCATGGGGGATTTGCGCTTTACAACCTAGTAAATCGTCCCAATTTAAGCCATTCACTTTTATAGCCGCTTAGCTGTTAAAAAATGTACAGATGATAGAGCTCGCTATTATTTAAAGTCATCAAAAACTATTTTTTTAGTTTGTCTGGTATATCAGTTATTACTTAACACTACCTTGTCCGCTGTGTATGATCCGGGCACCTTACTTTGAAACAACAGTAACGAATCACGCCTTTGTATTTTTAGTTGAGCAATTCGTGTGAAAATAAAAACGAAATAAGCTTTTTCATTATCTGCTGTCAATTTGAAGATATAGTGTTTTCTTATTTAATATTCAAACATAACTATTATACAAGCATAGTGATGTGTCGAAATAAGCACACATTTGTCTAAATTATTGTTGGTGCTGGTTTAATGTTAGCTATCGTATGCACACTAGGTGAGGGTAACATTACTTTTCTCAAGCCACACATGGTGTTTTTTGTGTTGATATTAATATCACAATTTGGCGTTGTTGTTTTACAATTTCTCTTTATGATCGTGTTAAACAAAATCGAGATGTGTGATAACGACTATAACATGGACATCATCTGGAATCTGTGTTTCGCTATTTCGTTTTTTTCACTTACAGCAAAAAAAGATGTTATATCGGAATATTAATTTGCAATGTCGAATCGTGTATTCACATTTTGGTCCTAATTATATATGTGTGAAAAAAAACAACAGCAAAAGTATGATGCGAAACAACGCGAATACGAATGATTATCACATTAATGGAATAAGTGTTTCTGCATCGTGATGTCGTATGTGTAGCATGTGATTTCGCAGTGTAATATATATGTTAAACAAAAGAAGAATTTCAAAACCAGAAAAATATTTACTCAAGAATAACCATGAACATACAGAATGCAGATTATTAAACAAACAAGTCAAAACGTCTTGTTAGTGCATGTGTGTATTACACTTTGAAAGAAGTCTTCAATGTATATAATATTAAGTTCATTGCATTCTACAAATGCCAATACATGCAACAAAAAATTCTACTTTGAGAACGTTAAAACATGTAAATTACTTTGTTATGCAATTATAATACACATTTACATCACGATATATTTTTTCTGAACATAACCAATTTAAAGTGCTGCTCTGTCGTTCCTTATTGCATTTTTGCTTTATCTTGTAAATATATAGAACGTGCAACGTTTGTGTAACACAATTCTAAACAAATAACCTAAGCGTTGATTGTAAGAAATCGTATGTCAGTAGCGTCCAAAATAATAATGCGCGAGGAACTCGGCCTACCAAAGAATAATCAATTATGAGATAAGGGCGCATTGATGCCATCGTATTAAATAGCTCGATTTAAAATTCAAAACTTGTAAGAAGTGGTACAATAAATCGAGAGTGCCCCTTTATAATATGTATTCCAATTTAAAGACACACATATTTTGGCTGTTTATGTATTAATGGAAGTTCCATTTTCTTTCGAAACAGATGCACGATAAATTATTACCTTATATCTTATTCACAAGACATAACGTGATATTATGATTGAACACATAGAACAAAAGTTAGTCAAATGTATATGATACATAGACCAACACAATTATGAAACACACACTGCCAAATTAACGTGCTTTAGACCCGTCCGTACATCTGACGGTCGGTCGGGAACCTATCATTTTTTAAACAATATATAAACATTCATTGTACCTACAATAATGCAAATACGTATGATGGTTGTTACATGGGGGAAATAGGAGACTTAAAGATAGTTTAGGTCAATATTACAGGTTCGTATAGCTAAATAGTATATGGAGAATAACAGATTACTGCCTGATCTTTGTGTAATATATCAGGTAAGGCTTAGAAGAATATAATGGCAAGGCTTGCCGTGCCGTTATTTTATTCGTGCCGAGCCGGATATTATACACAACGATCATGCAGTAGCCTGTTGTTCTGATCATTATACCTATATGTGCTCGATTTTAAAGAAAAAAATAAAAACGCTAAAAAGCTGCAGTTTTAGCGAGAAATAATATGAATTAACGTGTTAATAATGACGTCATTGGCAAGCGCGCTTAATATTTAAAAAAATGTTTGTTTTGCTGTTTGTGGTGCATTTTGTGTTTAAAATATATTAGGTGTAGGTATCAAACTGTTCGTGTTGTTGAATCTGATTCGGTTATTCTTAAAATAATGACTTTATAGTTGATTCCGAGTTATATGACTGTCCTCCACACATGACTGAAACACGAACTTCCTGTTGACTGTGATATAAACAAATATATCAGGCAACGTTATATCAGGCATAAATCAAAACGTTGGTATGATAAATGCGTATAATTGAACTTGTGAGTACGGTTAATGTCCATAATAGCAAACCCTGAAGCAGAATTTCAATAACAAAATTTTCTTATTGTCCATTTGCAATTTTACACCCTGAGTACGTTTAAAGAGGGAAACACAAGTTCGGGTGTAAAAGTGATCTCTCTGCGTAGTACGTCTATATGTAAATTAAAAAAAATGCAGACTACGGTTCGATTCCAGGCGGAATTTTTATGTCGGGTGGAAAGAAGATTACGATTATAACTTATATGATTGACAGAGTTTCAAATTATTGACAGAACTTATAATGGACCGCAAACTAGTACTAGCGGAATTAAAAACAACTGAAAACTTTGAGATTGTGAAAGATGCTGAATAAAAATACAAATCTTTATAGTGTGATAATAATAATATGTATTTTTGTAAGAAAAACTTCATAATAAGAAATTTGTAAACAACGGTTCAAATATAGGACAACACATATTTAATTCATACTTATTATTATTAATTGTTGTTTACATTAAAGTGCAAAAAAGACATATAACATTTCGCTATCATATTTAACATAACATAAACATGATATATATATATATATATATATATATATATATATATATATATATATATACATATTTATATATATATACAGATTTATTTTATTTTTGTGGTTTTCCACAATACTTATCCTCGCCAAATGCGTTTTTTTCCAGGTGTAATCGTGCATATTTTTATTGCTCTATGGGAAAGCATTGTAAAGGTCCGAGATATAGGAAATGTGATGCAGCCGGCATTTTGTTGTCTGCGATTCTTTAATCTTCAATGTTAACTGATAAACAATATATTTACAAGTATATTTGTAAGTTCGTCTGTTTTTAAATATTGTCTATGTGTTTCCTTCAAATGGATATACAGCTTTTCCATATCCATTTAATTTCCAATGGACAATATATACATATAATTATGATACAATTATTTTAGAGTCTAAATACGCAAAGAATGTAGAAATGAAAAAAACAGGTATATTGTTCGGAATATTCAACAAACATTCATTTGTTGAAGTGTACGACCTAATAACTTTTCAACACGCTGAAGTCCTCTTTTAAACTTAATTAATTTCACACTTGACAAAATACTTCATAAAAATCATAATTTCAAAATATGTAAAAATCCTGATGTTTCTTTTATTATAGGTCAGTCAGTTACGTAAGCAATTTTGTTTTAAAATTAAAACAGATATGTTCCTGTGAATTATCTAATTAGGAAATCATAAGCATTAACTTTCTAACCAGAAACATATGCGTTCGAATTCGATTGCTGCAGCAGTCGAACACCACGATACTATCTTAGCTTGTGGTCAATGTTTATCAGATACAATAAAAATTGGAATGTTTATGTTCGAATTCACTGAGTTGGAGACTGTGTAACTGTGTTTGACAACATTCTCCCTCTATACATTTCCAATTTTGAAATTCCAATGTATAGATTTCAGACTTGCAGAATGCATTCCGCAGAGCCACGACGCACACGAATGAGTTGAAAAACGTCCCGATATGATGTCGATTTATTTACCGAACATCATAAACCGTTCCGAATAATCAAATCACAATTTTGGTGCCATACCGTTATATTATTTAAATTTTGAATGTTATTTTATCACCAATCACGCACCAAATGTGTCAGAAGGTTGCAGCAGCGTTGCGATATTTCATGGAATGGTCCGAGCTCGTCGTACAAAATACCTCAAAACATCCCCATTTCTCTTTTGTGAATCCTTCGGATGCCTAGTGGACCGCAGGCTTAATTTTCGTTTCTGTAACAACTTTTCGGTAGTAGCAACAGAAGCCAATTTTAAATAACGGACAGATATAGGAAGGCATGACGGAATTATGTTAATCTCTTGATTCGACATCGAGTCATGCTCAACATCTGATTTCGAATCGATATAAAACATAATATCAGACCGATGTTCAAATTTATATTTGACCTTGAGTCTTGATAAATATTTTGAATGGTCTGCCCCGTGAGGCTATCGCATTGTTTTTAAATCTCGGGCGTAATTAAACGTTCCGTAAAAAAATCCGAAATAGGAAAGTTCTGTAATTCCAATCATAATGATGTAATCGTGTCACACATGTTCTCGAGTACAAAACTCGAATAATAACAATAATTTGAAAATGTATGAGTGATCTGCGACAACATGCCGATTCATGTAGTAACGGCCACCGGAAAAACTTTGCGAAACCGAAATTTCGCAAACTTAAGTACCCTTTTTCTTAAAGATTTGCTACTTTGAGACATAGTATGCGATAAAAGTCTTATCGTTGATTAATAATTGGTTATTTTCACTCAAAAAACGCGTTTTCTTCACTATGAAATTTATAAGCAAAGTTGGGGTTCCCATGGGATTTTTGCATTTTCCCATGGGATTTTTGATTTTCCCATGGGATTTTTTCTCCCATGGGATTTTTTTTCTCCCATAATTTGCAAATGGGAGAAAAATCCCATGGGATTTTGAACATTTTAAAAAACGTGTTTTATTTGCGTTTGCAAGTATTTTAACGTTATTTAAGGACTGTATATTGGTTTTATGCCAATTATATATTAAAATATTTAGTAATAAAAAAATCCCATTTTAAAATGGGAGAAAAAAATCCCATGGGATTTTTTTCTTATTTTGGGAGATTTATTCATGAAACTTTCAGAAACATCATATTTTATGAAATGATGAACAACTACGATATTTTAATGCGTTTAGTCGTGTTTAAAAAAAAATAAAAAATCCCATGGGATTTTTAAATCCCATGGGATTTTTAAATCCCATGGGATTTTAAATACCATGGGATTTTTTCTCCCATGGGATTTTTTTCCAATGGGATTTTTCAGTTTCGTAAGCCGAATAAGTTTCTTAATGCGAAAAACAACAATAAAGGAAATAATAATTATAATTTTGAATAATAAATTGAATAATATAAATAACATGAATATTTTTAAAATGAGTTACAATTAAAGGTTTATGCTAGTAGAACTTATCATTTCTTGTTCGAGCAGATGGTTGAGTCCAATTGGTGAGTATGCCAGCTTAGAACCAGTATAAATGCATCGCAGACAGACAACGCTGTCATACTGTACACACCGCTGAGTAACAATCTTTATTGCATTTCATTTTGCAACAGAAAATGAACTCCGTAGTATAATTGATCTTATATATGCCCTCTGCTTTTGAAAGCGTGCAACACATTAACATAACAATAAATCCATGCCAAAAACTATGTGCAAATTCAATTCAAAGCTATATACACATTATAAAGGTCAGATGACCCGCGTCATGCGAAAATGGGTCTTATGTCATATGCGGCCGAAGTTGGTCCATCCTAGCTTGTCCAACCGCGCAGTCTGGTCAGGTACTACGCTGACTGATATATAAAGTCAAGCCATGATTCGTGGTCTCATATCCAAACTCGGTAGCTCCTGTGCGAAACTTTCACCGGAAACGACGGCACCGAGACGGGCGCTCGAACTTTGCGGATGCGCGTTATATGTTATATATAATAGCGCGATGTGTTTTTTCTTGCCTCAAATTAGTAAGCCCAATCAGCGTTTTATTGTGTTCTTTGCTTCTACTATTAACAAGAACTTCAACTGATACGAACATGAATTTTATTTTAATATGTTTATTTAATGCTCGGAAAACTCATTGTATATTTAGACTACTACTTATAAAACAAAGTCGGGTTTTCAACATCTGTTTTCGGCATAAAAATTGTTATTCCAAACCAGATTTTACGCACTTTACTGTACAAAATAAAATCCAGAGGGCGAGAATGCGAGAACGCGAAAGTACGATGACGACAGTGCGACAATACGATGGCGACAATGCGTTCGTACGATTGCGAAAACGCGCTAGTACGATGACGACAATGCGACAGTGCGACAATACAATGGCGGCAGTGCGATAGTACGGGGGCGACAATGCGATAGTCATATCGTACTGTCGCCGTGGTATCATCGCAATGTCGCCATCGTTCTATCGCATTGTCGCCATCGTATTGTCGCACTGTCGCCATCGCATTTTCGAATTGCCGCCATCATACTATCGCGTTATCGCATTGGCACCATCGTACTATCGCACTGTCGGCTATCGCCATCGTATTGTCGCACTGTCGTCATCGTATTTTCGCACTGTCGTCATCGTATTATCGCACTATCGAACTGTAGTATTGTCGCCATCGTACTATCTCACTGTCGCCATCGTATTGTCGCACTGTCGTCATCGCACTGTCTGATTGTCGTCATCGTATTATCGCGTTCTCGCATTGTCGCCATCGTACTATCGCATTGTCGCCATCGTATTGTCACCCTGTCATCATCGTATTGTCACATTGTCGCCATCGTACTATCGCGTTCTCGCGTTCTCGCCCTCTGGATTTTAATGTGTAACCACGATGGCACTAACGGTATTCCGTAATACTGCTAAAGCACAGTATGATTAGGTCACTCCCAATGCTCAAATCTCTATGTCTATTTTAGTAACAACACATGTCTATGGAAGGATATTTAGGTAAAAGTTACATCATTCGTGGTGAATATTTACATTATGACTGATGCTTATTCTAATTTGCTTTATGACAATCCAACATGCTTGTTGTCTATTCGTTTATACTTGATGATTGCTGCAACATTACATCATTCATGAATAATATTTACATTATGCGTGATGTTTATTCTAACATGTTTCATGACAGTTCCAACATGCTTGTTCTCTATCGGTTATACTTGATGATTGTTTCAACATGCTTGGTGACTATCCAATGTTTGTGTGTTCATTATTCCTGAAACCAGTCATAATCGGTTTTGCCACTAAGCGTCATTAACAACGGCAGTTAGCAACAGGCAGTAAGCAGAATGCAAGTTACTAAATTATGACATCAGGTGGCGCGCGTTTATTTTCCGTATGTTGAATAAATTACTTTTCGGAAAAAAAGCGAAAACATCCGAATCATTTTGACTAGTAAACTGAATAAGCTGAATTAGTTCCCTTCGTTATATAATCTCCATTAAACTAAATACGTTCATTATTGCCATGAAGACCAGTACGTTTACACAATGAATTGACAGCCGTGAATGTTTTTGATATTTGTAAGATGCAATTGGCACTCAAGAAATTATACATGTATTTTATTCAGAACATAACGGGGCTGATGTGTTGGAATTGTGGCCCTTCCCTAGTCCAAATAATTACAGTAGACGTAATCTACCGATGTGCATTGCATATCGACCTCATATTTATAAAGTAGCCCAAACCCCCATTGCCACAGACCTGTGCGTGAAACTTTCAGATTTCTCTAGTCTATTTACCATGCTATAATTACAATTTCTATAAACACATATTTATCATTTTATGACTATATAATGTCTGTGGTTTACAGAGAAACCTGAAAGTTACAAGTACTCGTGTCTAGTACTGTACAACTATTGTACTCCTCGTTGAGAAAACAACTACTTCATCTACATGTATTAAAATATCATAAAACATAATTTTCAATCAAGTTGGAAAAAATCAATAAATAAATGTCATATAAACAGGTTTGTCATGAACGTTGACGTCGCTCTTGGTTACCAGAAAAATTCCCACGCACGGATTTCAACCGTCATTGTTTACAATCAATTAAGTGCATAAGTACTTGAATTTGTATTGTGTTTTTTAAAAGTGTCCAGCTACAGGTGGTTAGCGTGTGGCTATAATACTAGTTAGTGAAAACATATTTTGGAATGATAAGTAATCATATTATAACGAAAAATCAACTTTTCTTAAAAAAAATAAGTTAAATATATATTCAACATGGTATCCAACTCGAAATCATCCGAAAACGGGATGCATCGTTTTAAACAGCCATTACTTCATCAATTTTGCAATTTTCACGATCTTGGTCTTATTCAACGCAGAAATAAATTTCCTTTCTGGAAATGTATATGTCATGCAATATTTTTACAAATACTGGGTCAACTTTTAAAAAATAACACGATACACAACTCGCGTGACCCAGCTGTGATCGATCAGACAGTATTCATGACTGAAATCTTCACGGGGAAATGGGCATTTTCCCTCCAAAGTTCACGAACCTCGATACCATTATTCAATAAAACGTATGAAAAAAACATTCTTACCGTGCTTGCCGTAGAATTATGCATCAAAACTAACTGTCCAGCGCATTTTCAAACCTTTGTTTACATACATTTCAACGAACTGACATTTTAAACACAAGAGTGATTTCATTGCTCCAATGCGGAGTTGTGTCTTTACAACTGGAGATTTCATTCATAAATACGGTCTGATCGATAACAACTGGGTCAAGCGAATTATGTATAGCTTTATTTCTTAAAATTTGACCCAGCATGTGTAGAAATATAACAATATATATACATTTCCTAAAAGGAAATTCATTTCTGCGTTGAATAAGACCGGGTCATGAAAATCGCTGCAAAATTAATTTAGTAATGGCTGCTCAAAACGATGCACCCCGTTTTCGGATGATTTCGAGTTGGATACCTTGTTATATATAAAACGGTAGTGATTTTTTTTTTATATAGAAAATTTGATTTTTCGTTTTAATATGATTATTTATCATTCAAAAAGATGTTTTCACTAATTATTATCATAGCCACACGCTAACCACCTGTGTGTCCAGCACGTGTGCCGGGAGAACAGGGCTTAATGTATTTTTTGTTAAGCTCTATAATATTTATATCCAATCTGTATGAAAAAATGTCGGTGAACATTATTCCGGTGTTAATTTTTGAAAATATTGAGGCATTCGTTAATTATGGATCTAAAACGGAACATTAATCCGCAAAAAAAACACCGGGCATATTGCATATTAGATCGGACACATGAAATTATTTCGAAAGAAAGCAATTAGAGTTTTAAATTCTACATGCGTAAGTCTCGCTGTGCACGATTACGCTCTTACTGCTCGTATATATTTGACTCTTGGCAAATACCTAGTGTTTTATTTTGCTTAATCTAAATTGTGTCATGCATCTATATGTACTTAAAGCAGCATGACCAACAGCTCTTTCATATGTGAAAGAGATTGACACGAAATACCTACCCATCTATAATAAAGTTTATATGTGCACTTCAATATTATAGTTTTAAAGCATTTTATGTGGTGCAATATAAAAGTACTCTAGTAAATTTGAAATTATGTAATCGATTTCCTCTCAACATACATGCAAAGTTCCAGATAACTTTTTCAGCAAAATCTTGGTTTACACTCTATAATAATCCAGCCTTAAAGTCTATTATTAATTCTTTTTTTTTCAGGTAAATATAATTTTTGGCACATCCGCATTTAGGTTTATAGTCTAAGAGGAGCTAATGACAATTGCCGGGTTACAGCAGACTTTTTGCGATAAAAGGACCAGATAATGGAAAACGTTCGGCTTTTCGACTGTTGTAAAGATGGTCTGTTATTCATAATAACGTTAAAGTGCTGTTGATTTCATAATTGTAATGAGGGCCTAGACGAGTGGGAACTCATTGATAAAATGTTTACATTATATGCATTGATATTGAGTTTTACGCATGATCACACATTTTGAATTCTTATTTTATTTTTCCAATGTGTAACCGTACGCACAGAATTTAAGTCTACTTTTTTACTAAATTTAATTCAATTTTTTACGACTTTAAGCGTCTTATCTGGAGCTCTGCATACATGCATTAGTAGCATATATTGAAATATATCCATAGACTTTCTTTGGTTATTGAAGGTAAATTACTGTACAAAAATTATGGTTAGTCATTAACCAAAAAAAAGTTAAGTCTACAAACACGCGGTTAATTTCGGTTCAGTAGCAAATATCTTACAAAGGTGCGCAACTTCTCCTATAACATAAAATTTCCGTTATACGCCGTAAATTTCCGTGGTCCTCCGTAGCATTTCGGAATGACTGTCAATTGACATCATTGTATCATGCATGATAGTATGTTGCTTTGTGCTTGGGTGAAACTCACATCTTACCATCGCGTTAATTTATTAAACGCATTAATATTTGATTTCATTATGCACTGCGCCTATTGCACAAGTCTCTCTGCACAAACCAACATACACATATGCAGCATGCAATTAACGAACAAGAATGTTGCATCTGTACACATGCATGATACCATTAAGCAGAATGTAAATAGACATTGGACATCAGGCAAGATGTAAGTGCCATCAAGCATGAAAAGGTGTCTACATACTAATTGAAAGTACCATCAAGAATCATGACACAGTCACAAAGAAGGATGTAATTTTTACCTAAATACCCTTCCATATTTGACGGCACTGTGTGTTTGCTTAATTTCACTGAAGAACGTCTACTGGTAAATCTTACAAAAAAAGTGATAAATAAGACTGAGTAGCAATTTTTTTGGCGTTGCTGTTTAACGTCAAATTTGGCCTTTCAACGAACTTCTTAAAAGCCCATTGAATTTTAATGAAGAAGTTTCCCGCTTGTAGGTCCGAATGAATTAAATCAAATTTTGCAATTGGCAATTTGATAAAAATCCCCATAAAACATTGCACATAGCTTTCTGAAATAAACAGGCCACATTGAACGCATTCACGATATCCAACAGCTCTCTTTGCAAAGACCTATCTAGTGTTTCTTGGCCGTGTAAGATCTATAATTAGAACATCGTCACCTAAACATCTACTAATAGAAGAGCATATTTTGAGGAAACAAATTCAATAAGAGTATAAAACGTCCACGATCAATAATGTGTAGTTTGTTAAAGATATCACGGCAGTAAAAACATAGCACTTTAAAGAGACCACAATCTGGTACATTTGGTCAATTTTTGCGTCCGTGGCGGACAATACATTTTTAAAAAGAAAGCGTACAAAAAAGCAAACACAAAGTTCTTCGTAAGCTTGTTTTAATCTTAAAAAACACATAATCGACAGTCATTCCAGTCAAATACAATGCTAACAGTCAGCACTCTAGAGATCAAAATTGCGGATATAAATATTTAATTCAGGGATATCAAGTGTATCAAGTTCGAATTCCGGAAAAAATAGCCGGTAGTCTGGGGCATTAGGTCCCTTACAGGGATAAAAGGTAAATCCCCGCCCGAGCCGTAGCTAACTGATTAATTGTAGTCTTTCTAGTTGCAATTTCTGGTGAGTACAATGCGGAATATTACGGATATTTGCAACATGTCGAAGATTTTCGGAAAGTAGCGAAGAGGTTTTCGTCAGTTAATATTCATGTCCGTGCCGGCCGCTAACTTATCAGAATCAATAAAAAAGAACCAGGAAAAATCGGTACCGATCGCAAATTTCCGGAATTCCGATAAAGCTTCAACATAATTTGTTCTCAAATGATCGCGTACTCGAACGAATCTGTCCCTACGCCTCCAACTCCCTTTAAATCTCATCGGACGTACATTGATCTCAAAATCTATCCTTGACGACTCAAATCATATTTCCTGAATAGTTTGGCCTATTGACGTCCCTGTAATTATAACAATGGTCTTTTGGATAAACACCGCTAAGTTGTTGCAATATAATAACCGTTTAAAATAGTTACCGGTTTTCATTTAATAAAATGATTAAGTCATATTCGAGATTTCAGCGATTGCCAATATTTTGCTTTTGTTTCTCATAAGCATATGGTGCTTGGTATCTGCTATTGACTCCTATGTAGATTGCAAATATTACATAACCCTTACAGCGGCCGAGCGCAGATATCTGCATTTGGCCGCTAAAAAGAAAAATCTTTGCGCATTAATTTAATTCAAATCTCATTATCATAATCAAAATCATCATCATCATCATCATCTTCTTCTTCTTCTTCTTCTTCTTCTTCTTCTTCTTCTTCTTCCTCCTCCTCCTCCTCAACATCATTAACAACAACAGCAACACCAACTTAACATCATCATCAAACAACAATAAACATCGGTAGCATACAATGTGCTTCATCAACCATACATAATTATATGCGTTAAAACACCATAATAGAACAGCATGAATGAAGCTGTCTATTACTCTTTTTTATTTCCTATACCAATATTTTTTTTCGTTAATTGAAGGACTAGTTGAAATCTTCTATAAAAGCCCTCCCACCCCCCCCCCAAAAAAAAAAAATAAAAAAAAATAAAAAATAATAATAATAACCCTAGCAAGCAACAATAAACATAGGTTAGTTAGTATACACTGTGCTTTAGCAACCATGCATAATGAATGTTTATGACTTCGGACCGTTGTGATCAAATTTAAAAAAGCAAGATGGTATGTATGCGGCACACAACACATAGATAATTATAGTTTTATACCTTAAACGTAGTTCATCAAAATAAAGATAAGTTATTATCTATGTAATACTTAAATTAGGTTTATAATGTATGCATATTTGTCTAAAACTTGTGAAATGTGATTCGTAAGCCGAAGACAACATTATCATTCGGACCCTTCTCCCCACCTAACAATCGAGATTAAACACCTGTGGAGATCCCGATCTTATCAATGAATAAACCGGTTCAATGATGTCAAGTCAAATAAAACATACTATTACTATCCAAATAAATATCTATCAAAAAATGTAAATTGATATACCTACTTAACTAAAACTAAACTTAAACGATTAGCAAGAAAAATATATAAAGAAGAAGCAGGCAAAGTAGACAAATTAATTGTAACATATGTTTTCTCAGTCTCCCACTGTTGAACAATATAAATAGTATTTATCGCCACCCCAAAAGGGATCTTTATCACACGTTTGGCTCAACTAATATATAATTGTGACAGGACAAACTGTCAACAAATACCTTGTTAATGTTTTATACATAACTCCAATCAAAGGTCAACTTCCAAGGAAACTGCGGCATGTAAAAACTGTTGATTATGACAAAATGTTGTTTAGTACAAATCAGTACAATAGCGTCTGTTATGTGGCCTATACTAATCCAGTTAAATAAAACTTTAATCGCAGAAAAGTTTAGATTCTTTACACCTTTAAAGGGGCCTTTTCACAGATTTTGGCATTTTTTTAACTTATTCATTAAATGCTTTATATTGATAAATGTAAACATTGGATCATAAAAGCTCCAGTAAAAAATCAAGAAAAAAAAAAAGGAAATGTACATTGCCCGGAGCAGGGTTCGAACCAGTGACCCCTGGAGTCCTGGCAGAGTCCTGTAGTATAAACGCTTATGCCTACTGAGCTATTCCGCCGAGTACACATTCTCGACGTATTTTATACCTTATATAAGCAATCTTCGTAGTTTCACAAAATTTAACGACAAAAACAGAACTCTCCAAATTATTCAATCGTTTCGCGTTGCAACGCTTTATAATTTTTAGGTTTTAAAATCGTCAAAAGATGCATATAATGGCTATATTAGAGCATGGTAAATGTCCAGTATTACTGTTTCCTCACAAATATCATAACTAAAACGAAAACTTACGAATCTGAAACAACTTTTTTCAATTTTGTCAATTTACCAAAGCGTGAAAAGATCCCTTTAAGAAAATATATATAACAGTTCTTTCCTGTTTTAACAAAATGATACATTTAAAAATAAATTATGAAGCATCGCTAGCAATATTAGAAAGAGAAGTAGAAGGAGAAATATTATCAATAGTAGCAGTAGCAGCAGCAGCAGCAGTAGCAGCAGCAGCAGTAGCAGTAGCAGAATCAGTAGCAGTAGCAGTAGCAGTAGCAGTAGCAGTAGCAGTAGCACTAGCAGTAGAAGTAGCAGTATCAGTAGCCGTATCAGTAGCAGTAACAGTAGCAGCAGCAACAGCAGCAGGAGCAGCAGCAGCAGCAGTAGCAGTAGCACTATCAGAAGCAACAGCAGCAGCGGCAGTGGCAGCGGCAGTGGCAGTGGCAGTAGCAGTGGCAGTAGCAGTAGCACTATCAGTAGCAGCAGCAGCAGCAGCAGCACTGGCAGCGGCAGTGGCAGCGGCAGTGGCAGTGGCCGCGGCAGTGGCAGCGGCAGTGGCAGCGGCAGTGGCAGTGGCAGCGGCAGCGGCAGCAGTAGCAGTAGCAGTAGCAGTAGAGTAGCCGAAGCAGTAGCAGTAGCGGCTTTTTGCTTTTTGTTTTAGAAGTGTTTGTCGTATAAGAAGAACGCAAGGAAGACAAATTAATTGTAACATGTGTTATCTTAGTCTCCGTTGTAGTAGTATTTGTTGTATCTACACAGCCATTTTCAGTCACCTGAGAGACATGTTTTGATAAGAGATTTAATGGTGGACCAATACATCGTGTATTAATATCAGTGTACCCACTGGGACACCACATGGGGCGAGGATTAACAGATAAACTAGGCCTTCAATTAATTATGCGCCTAGAGGCAAACAATACTATAACTTACTGATAATTTTAGGATTGGGATGTGTTTGTATCTTATTTGAAATTAGCTAGCTTAATTCAAAAACTAATTATAGCCTCAATATTATCACAAGAACATCATCACATATTCATTGTGCAATATATAATCATATCACCATCACAATATGCCAGAGCGTTAGTATTTATTGTGCATACATATCCTACAGCAACATTTACAAAACTTATTACAAACCAACCGCTCAAGCTTTAATTAAGATTGATTTCAATTTATATTATGACATACATTAAAGATCACTGTCAATTAATTAAAAAAATAGCTTGATGCTTCGTACTCAGCGATTTAAATAAAAGAAACGTTGCGTACACAATAATTGGGGTTAATAAAAAAAGTCTGCAATTAAAATAATCAAATTTAAATAATACTAGATTTAGTTTCAAATTGTCGCTCAAAACATGTATCAGTTATATCAGTTACTAGGGAATCGATTTGTTTAATCTCCGCAATCCAATAATAATTATGGTGTTTGTATGACAAATTAATAGCTATTCGTCATTGAATGTATGATACTCATAAAAATATTGAAACAATAACCACAACAACAACAACATATGTGATTATGTATATATCTTCTTCAGATACTCTGTGTCATACTTTCAAAATTATCCTCATAAGATTCATAATAATAAAATAAACACTATTGCAATCTTAGTAAAAACCAACTTAGCCGTTATGCTAATGATTTTATGTTCAGTATGCGTGTACATTTCAATATTATATAACAACAAGTGTTCACAAATACCTATGTTTAATAAATATTAAAAACATGAGAACCAATGAAGGTATTTCATTTTAATAGACTAGTTTTACCGTGTGTGTACATTCATATAAAATCTTTTGAAAATCACACTTGAGATAATGTCTTTAGGTTTTGCTATTTCTAATCGATTTAAACACCATAAAACCACCGTATTTTCTCTTACATTCTAAATTTTCTTACATTTCCTTTTTAAGCCAAAATATTTATGTTTTCATGATTCTAAATTTTCGGACATACGGATTTTCGTACAGTCAGTTAAACAGCGCTATTTTATCAGATTTTGACCCTGTTTTTGCTTATCTGATGACCCTTCGGTCATGCATTTTTACAACCGGATTAAAGTAATAAAACAGAATCATGCCTAAGGGCAATCGACCATTACATTTGCGTACTTGGGTAAATTACCTTGTAAACCTCTAATAAGCAATGGTTCCTTCCAACAGCGTTTGAAATGATATCGTATTAAGAAAGCCAAACGTTTATTGTTTTTACTTTTTATATATTATTTCAGTTGATTGCAAAGCTGTTAAGTTGCATTTTTAAAGTAAAGAACGAAGGGAACAACACAATAAAATTATGTACACTGATGTATTATTTCTACTTCAATTAAATAATTGACAACAAACATAACACACTTGTCTCTAAATATTTTTCGTATTTAAATTTTCCAACACGAAAAACAATATCTTTAAGTGAACGGAAACTTATAATTATTACGGCATATAGTAAAAGCAGAGTTGTCTGAACCATAAGTAAAATAAAAATAAAAAATGACACAGCTTATTTTTCCCTCAAGTGTTAATGATAATATGGATAAACAATTAAAAATACATAAAGTCAATTGTGTTGATTACTCGTTATTGAAATATTGCAATGCCAATTATAAGACATATGATTAAAAACAAAATGTATGGTGGAATATCTAATCTGGAAATACAAACTAATGATACTATTAATGCAACAACAACAATCACATCTTTTCAAGCGCAATCAGAAAACTGCTACAGCTTTGTATTAACAAACATAAATATGTTTGTGCTTATAGATTTAGATAAACTTCAAATCTTTAAGCGTGCTATGAATTGAATATAATTTATATTTAAAAGTTTTGCTACTCTGTTGATAACTAGCAACAGCAAAAAGGAAGATACCATTTTTATCATCTAATTTTATTTATATTTCATTGTTTATTTGTTTATGATCACACAAGGATTGTTTGGATAACAGAGTGTGTCTAGATATACCGGTACCCTTAAAAATATTTTATGAATTGCAATTAAGCGTAGAAATTAAACAGGCCCTAATACAGACACCATTTTATCGGAATGCGATTATAGTTTCAATAGCAACTCGTAACGCTTTTTGGATTGAATGTGTAATGACTACTTTAGCGACAAATTGACTTGGTCAAATACTGCATCTTAAACGGATAAATAAAATTGAAACCATTTATTTTCAATATTATCAACATTATTATTTAGTTATTAATACATTAAGCAGCAAACTCTATTAATCAAAAAGATTTGATATAACATCCGAATTCACTGCAAAAATGAGCTGAGCGATAGGTTTTACGGTTGTTGAAATTGTTCATGATGAGAATGACGATGACGACGATGATGACGATGACGACGACGAGGAGGAGAAAAACGACGATAACAATGACGATGATGATGATGATGATGACACTGATGATGATGATCACGACGATGACGACCATAACGATGTTGTTGGTGATAGTGACGATAATGCTGCTGCTGTTGCTGATGACGATGCTGCTGCTGATGATGCGGTGGAGGCGGAGGAGCAGGACGAGGACGAGGGCGACGACGACGACGACGACGACGACGACGACGACGACAACGACGACACGACTGACTGATGATGATGATGATGATGATGACGATGATGATGACGATGATGATGATGATGATGATGATGATGATGATGAGGATGATGATGATGATGATGATGATGATGATGATGATGATGATGATGATGATGATGATGATGATGATGATGATGATGATGATGATGATGATAATGATGATGATGATAATGATGAAGATGTTGATTATGTTGATGATGATGATCATGATAACGTTGATAACGATGATGTTATGTGAAAATAACGATACTGTAAGTAGTAACTTAACTCATTAATTGTTATTATAATACACAAGCACATGCTAATGGATCTGTATCCGCAAGGCGTCAAATGGAAACTCACTTGGTATAAATATGAAAAATGAATCAAAATATCATAATGCGGAGTGTTAAAATGTGTTCAAATCTAGCGAAATTGTTGCAGTACTTTTCTACCGAAACCAATGCTTAGCCCAGTTATTTTAAAAATAATTTCAAAATACCACGATACACGTCAATTGGCTAACAAATACATTTGTAAGTTTAACCTCACTCAAAAACAGTATTTATTGAAGACAGGGCGTCAACAATGTCCGAGTTTCTTCAACGTAGCTTAAGTACCTAAAGTACCTTTCCGTTTGATTATCGCAGGATCCTGGGTCCGCACCCACAGTCTTTTAAAGTGTCTGCATTAAAAAAGATAATAATTGTTGTTTGTAATAATCTTTGACAGCTCATAAAAACATGTAAATCCTCAATTCGTAGAGTTTCAGTATGATTTCATTTATTTAAAAAATAAAGACGGTTAACATATTTTATACACACATATATTAGTAGGCTATACGCCATATAACATAGGACATAATGTATATTATAAATCAAAGCGCTGAAGGCACTTTAGTTGTTCGCTGTTGTCGTCCTTGATTAGCTTGTTCGCATTGCATAGGCTTATCATTGTGCACAGGCTAAATCTTATTTGACGTGCATTAAGCCTCGTTTTCCATGAAAGCAGCCAATATGTGCATATTTTAATGATAAACACTAGACTGGCCAATGGCGTTTACAAGCTGGTATATACATTCACTGCTAGAGCAGAATCATTTGTCGTCTGCTGCAGACAGGCAGTGGTAATCGTTCCTAGCAGAGTGAGGTTGTGGTTCTTGCCGTACTTAAGTCTTCTAAGCACCTACTGATTTGCATTTATTACCCATTCTCTTGAAACGCCGACTAATAAAGTGCGATAAACCGCCTTTAAGCACTTGGCACATTACAAATAAGAACATTCCACACCTAACCGAGAACCGACGTCTTTAATCGCGAAACTATTATACCAGAAATTGAATACCGCCAGAAACAACAATGGTGCTCACTTCGATTAAATATAAATACACTATATTCATTGCGTCCTAAGCAGTCAAACATATCAACCGAAAATACCAGCGAATACAGTATTATATATGACATCGATCTTATATATCGCCTCAGACATGCGAGAGCGCCACGATGAGTGAAGAGTGTGTGTATGAGAGTTTGTTTACAGGTCCCTACTTGCCTCTTCACGAGATTTGTGTAGCCCGACCTGAATGATGAATGAAATGGATGTAGTAACAGTTATATGAACACGATATAATCCGTACCAATATCCATGTGAGCATATACTAATAATAATTAATTTTTTAATCGCCATAAGCTTGAAATAAACGTAAATAGATACAACAAAGACCAATTCGGAGACTTTAAAAAATTTTAAATTACCCTCCCCTGCAATGAAAATATATATGGAGACTCGCAATTCTATGGAATATCAAAATCTCATATATCTTTCTCCGAAATTTTTTTCTGGTAAAAATCATCTTAAATTTAGCTGTATATTCGTATGTAATTATTAAACAAGAGTTATAAAAGGCATTGCAAAAATATCGCGTTTTACTTGAATAAGTTACCATCCCTTAAGCCTATCGGAATATCAAAAATACTTATATAACAAAACGCGTTCCTTGCATAAGTGATATTAAAGCGCGTGCCCGTGCCACTCGTCCTCCAAATACTTACTAAATATAGTACAACGTATCTACAATCATTGCGACTAACTCATACCTCAGTAATAAGTAACCAGGATAAATATACGTTTAGGTAATTAAGATATAAAACATACATATAACAAGAAATATCTTTAAAAAAGATATACGGCGTTGATTGTGGTTGCAGTTAATGATAGGTAAAGACTTCAATGAATGAGATCAAAGATAGCGAATGTCTTTTTCTGTGCAGTTCTTAGCTGCAGCCAAAACGCAGTACGGGATGATACGCGGAGTTTTCGCGGCTTATTTTACATTATTACATATTGCTGGTCATAAACGTATAGATACAAACAGAAAACCAAAAGAAGAATGGAAGTGAAACATATGAGTCAACCGGCCACACGCGAAGTATCCGTACATATTTTAAATATTTATACGCGCGTTCTTCGAACAAACCTGTTTTAGTGGTTTGTCTGGCGTTGCTATTTGATTCGATTATTAACAGTATCGAGAATCATTGCGCTCATGCTTAATTCATTAGACAATATGATGGCATAATTCTTGTTAAATTAATTAAAAATAATATTTATCATGGTATTGTTGTAAAACACATTAAGAATCTGTTATTGACAAACCATATGCTGGATATCTTCATTTAACATCTGTCTGGTCTAAAGAAAATGTCCAGTTCACCTAGTTCACGCTATAGCGTCTTATTATGTAACGATTATTTTCCTGGCCGCGAACTCCGATCAACACATAGGGTAGAGACGCAGCGATGACCTGTATGTAAACTCTGACATTCACACACAGTGGCCGCAAATTGACCCGATATACCTCGCGAGTTGAAATGCAATGCATTAAAGTGAGTCTTCGCTTACACTGCTCTCTATACTTTAACAGGTTAACATGTTGACAGGAATATGGAAGTTAGTACTAAATATGAGAACATAGCCTTTAAAATGCAAACGTTCTCCGCGCTGAAAATCTTCTAAAAATAAAAGGTGACGCACAACTGTATTGATGTCGAGATTGAGTGTAAAAACTGTTCTATCTATTAAGCCTTTTCATTAGATATAAATTGTTTCATGCTGAACACGCAGTAAAAACAGTTTTCCAAAGACGCGGACATGTTTTCCAATGTTCTGGTCGTATTCTCAAATCAGCCAATGCAGTCAATGAAGTGGTTTCATCTGTACTTGGGCCGCCGGGAAGTTTTATTTGAATTCTATTGGACGCTTACAAAGGTCAGGCTAAGGTGAAAGCTGGCGTATACAGCTAACGCCGAAAAATTTTACATGTTCCTGTCTGCCGAACCCGATCCGTGACTATAGCCACAAGAGGTTTTCTATGTACCTATGTACTCCGGATTGCGCCTCTCAGAGCGCCCAACCGACACAGATCACGCTACTCTCCGGTCAAACACAATACTGCATAGGACTGCTGCTTTGTCAACCATATATCAGAATCATTAACGTGCAAATGGAAATACTTTTCAACTGTCCTTTCACTTCATACATAAGCCATTGCCGATCTTCAATGATCGCTTATTTCCGAGAGATTGCATTTTATTTTTTTTTTCAAACTTCGAATTTTGATATATGTTTAACTTATTCATTTAGATTACATTATTTTCACTATAAATATTGACTTTGATCCAATTATCATCTGAAAAATACGATTTCGCGATTCTTCAAAGATCGAGCGAGCCTTTTTACCTGTTTACTTATATATATCTAATTTAAGGTTACACAGATGTAAGTTGTCGTGGCCGAGTGGGGTAATGCGATGAAATTGAAATCTTTGTTGGATTTTCCCGC